>NW_005179090.1:457902-571794 GCF_000350225.1 Chondrus crispus | reverse complement strand
GCTCGCACCATTGACCGCTTTTTCTTCTGCATAGTTTCTTTACTTTGCTTGATTGCTCACTTAGACGCCCTGCTCAAAGTCTCTTTAATTGGGGAGTGAGGGGAGGGAGGGGAGGGTGAACTCGTAACCAGTCTTCTAAAATGCTAGGCTCGACTTGTACTGCGGCAACAGATATGCATTTTCCGTTTCTCTTTGAATGCAGGGCCTTTTTCGCACGAAAGGTAGTCATTACTATCTCCTCAGATATCTTTCGCTGCTTCTCAGTGCCTTTCGTCTGCGCACCTCTGACGCAGGCCTTGCATATGCCGCGAAGCCCACCCCCAGTCTCAGTCTTCGTATAATTCACATTCCCTTTCCCTTTCCCTTTCCCTTTCCCTTTCCCTTTCCCACTCCATGGAAGCGGCGGCTTTCTACCAGACACCGCTTCATGAACAACATTGGGCACGCCATCACAAAATTCATCAATGCCTTCTTGGACCAAAGCCAAATTATTATTATCTTCACCACCGCCACCACCACCACAACCGCCACCGCCACTCCCATCACCATTGTCAATACCATTCGTATTGCCATTCGTATTGCCATTCGTATTGCCATTTCCATTGCCATTTCCATTTCCATTTCCATTGCCATTGCCATTGCCATTGCCATTTCCATTGCCATTGCCATTCGCATTGCCATTGCCACTGCAATTTCCATTGCCATCGCCATTCGCATCACCATCACCATCACCATCACCATCACCATCATCACCACCATCATCATCATCACCACCATCATCATCATCATCCCCGCCATCATCACCCCCGTCACCATCGCCTCCCTCACCACCACCTTCACCACTGACATAGACCTCGCCGCATTCATCGGAGTCGTCTTCAGCCGTCATCCCCAGTAGCCCGTCCACATCTAAATTGGATAAATAAGATATGTAACTTGCATACATGTCCGGGTTAATATGTGGATCAGCAATTGGACTATTTCCCTCTCCGTGGTCCGTTACCCCACTGCAATCTCGACCACCCTCCCTCCCAGCATCCTCTGCAAAAGACACTCGTTTCCCTCTCCTCATGACTCCGTCGAAAAAGGAACGTTGAGAGACAAAAGTTGAAACACAGAGAAGGGAAAAAAGAATGACGAAAGAAAACCAAGAGACTGACCCAATGGCACAAACACGAACACACACACACTCCAAACAAGACGACAGCGACAAGGACACCCAGAAAATGTTCAGCAAGTAAAAAGAGAGTCACCAGCCGACGACCACGAAAGTTGCAATCTATACTTCACCCCGACATGCCATGCCAGCCCCATTATATACCCATTTATCTTTACACATACACCACATCCACTCATCCTCCTCACCCATCATCTCCTAATATCGCGAATCCCTTAAGCCCAACTTCTCCTAAACCCTCCTCCGCTAATTCCCTTCATCCACACTACCGCTACTCCCTTAATCCCTGAATCCCTTAATCCCAATAACTGCGAATCTCTTAATCCCAAATACTCCGAATCCCTTACTCCACTAATCCCACGAATCCCCCAATCCCAACTACCCCCGAATGCCCCGAATCCCACTAATCCCTTACTACCTGAATCCCCTACTCCCAACTAACCCCGAATCCCTTACTCCCCTACTCCCACGAATCCCTTACTCCCTGAATCCCTTAATCCTAATAACTGCGAATCTCTTAATCCCAACTACCCCCGAATCCCTTACTCCCCTACTCCCACGAATCCCTTACTCCCTGAATCCCTTAATCCCAATAACTGCGAATCTCTTAATCCCAACTACCCCCGAATCCCTTACTCCCCTAATCCCGCCAATACCCTAATCCCAACTACCCCCGAATCCCCCGAATCTCTTAATCCCTTACTCCCTGAATCCCCTACTCCCAACTACACCCGAATCCCTTACTCCCCTACTCCCACGAATCCCTTACTCCCTGAATCCCTTAATCCTAATAACTGCGAACCTCTTAATCCCAACCACCCCCGAATCCCTTAATCCCAATAACTGCGAATCTCTTAATCCCAACTACCCCCGAATCCCTTACTCCCCTACTCCCACCAATCCCCTAATCCCAACTACCCCCGAATCCCTTAATCGCAACTACCCTCGAATCCCTTAATCTCAACTACCGCTAATCCCATCCCTCTCCTAATCCCAGCCGCCGCTAATCCCATTCTCCTGCTAATCCCAATCCCAAATATCTACATGGTGTGGTTGCGTTTTTATCCATATCTTCATTGCTCGTATGCAACAGAGTTAGCCTTTTCAGGGCCATTCCATTCATCGTGATTGGCAATCACGCAATCACGCAATCACGTCAATAAATGGTGGCTGCTCCCTTGTGGTTGGTTGTTTATATTACGTTTCCTAAAAAATGGTCATGCTCATTAAAGAAATAAACAATCGACTTAAAATTAATCTTGTGCTCCAACTTGCAGAAAGACGTTAAAGTAATGTCGTGATCGTGATTGCATGATTGCATGATTGCCAATCACGATGAATGGAATGGCCCTCAGTTCCATATTAATTAATTAATGATAGTGTAATGATAGTGATCTAAGCAGAGCGATGCAGCAGAGCGATGCGATGGCGATGCAAAGGCGATGCAAAGAATAAAAAAATGCGGCCGAGGGTGATAGAGGTAGAGAAAGAGAGAGAGAGAGGACCAGACAGAGATGACTTTACGAAGGAGCAAGTAAAACCACATTCAAATGTTACGGGCGGCCGGCGATAAGTACATTTGCTAACGTTTGTTATCGTTTATTCGACTTCAAAGAGACAGGTTCTTCTAGAGAGTAGAGAAACAGAGAGAGGACGGGACAGAGATGACTTTACGAAGGAGCAAGTAAAACCACATTGAAATGTTACGGGCGGCGCGATAAGTACATTTGCTAACGTTTGTTAACGTTTGTCCGACTTCAAAGAGACAGGTTCTTTTAGAGAGATAGAGGGGTAGAGAGAGAGAGAGAGAGACAGAGATGACTTTACGAAGGAGCAAGTAAAAGCTGTTACAGGGGGCGATAAGTACATTTGCTAACGTTTGTCAACGTTTGTTCGACTCCAAAGAGACAGGTTCTTTTAGAGAGACAGAGAGAGAGGACGGGACAGAGATGACTTTACGAAGGAGCAAGTAAAACCACATTGAAATGTTACGGGCGGCGATAAGTACATTTTGCTAACGTTTGTTATCGTTTATTCGACTTCAAAGAGACAGGTTCTTCTAGAGAGTAGAGAAACAGAGAGAGGACGGGACAGAGATGACTTTACTTACGAAGGAGCAAGTAAAACCACATTGAAATGTTACGGGCGGCGATAAGTACATTTGCTAACGTTGGTTAACTTCAAAGAGACAGGTTCTTTTTATTAGCGCCGTCGCGTCGCGTCGTAGGCAAAGCTAGCTTCACCATTACGTTACTCAACTCCTGCCTGTTACCAACAAACCGTCTCGCGTATCCCCCTTAGGCCCCCCTCGCCCCAGGAACAGCGAAAGCGACACAGCGAAAGCGACACAGTGACAAGGGCGTCCAGCGGCAAAAGCGGCAGCGGCGGCAAAAACCAGCGGCGGAAGCGGCGCGGCGGCTGCAAAAGCGACACAGCAAAAGCAACACAGCGAAAGCGACACAGTGACAAGGGCGTCCAGCGGCAAAAGCGGCAGCGGCGGCAAAAACCAGCGGCGGAAACAGCGCCGCGGCTGCTATAGCAGTCCGCACCGAAAGTTGAGCACGACGGAACGGCGGCGGATGTGAGGCGGGGTGGGGTGCGGAGGTGGCGTGTGGTGATGGGGAGCGAATTCAGCCGATGGCCAAACTTTGCTCCCCATAAATACACAAATCTCAGCGCCATATTGCACAGCAGCACAAAACATTTGTCATACGTAAACAAATTCAAAAATACCTAATCCCATAAATAGCTAATCCCAAACAATTGCTAATCCCTTAATTACCCTAATCCCTTAATTACCCTAATCCCCTTAATCCCTAAATCCCCTGACTCCTCCTACTCCCCCGAATCTTCCTAATCCCTTAATTACCCTAATCCCCTTAATCCCTGAATCCCCTGACTCCTCCTACTCCCCCGAATCTTCCTAATCCCGTTAATCATGCTAATCCCCCGAATCCTCCTAATCCCGTTAATCATGCTAATCCCACGAATCCTCCTAATCCCGTTAATCATGCTAATCCCACGAATCCCCTAATCTCACGAATCTCCTAATCCCACCTAATTCCCTAATCCCACCGAATCTCTTAATCCCACCTAATCTCCTAATCCCACGAATCCCCTAATCCCACCTAATCTCCTAATCCCACCTAATCTCTTAATCCCACCGAATCTCCTAATCCCACCTAATCTCCTAATCCCACCGAATCTCCTAATCCCACCTAATCTCCTAATCCCACCTAATCTCCTAATCCCACGAATCTCCTAATCCCACCGAATCCCCTACTCCTCTAAATCCCCGAATCCCACCGAATCCCCTACTCCTCTAAATCTCCGAATCCCACCGAATCCCTAAAGTACAAAAACCATCCTACTCCTAAATCCCAATCTCTATATTATAAAAGGAAATATCCCCTAATCCCTGAGTTGACGACCCGCCTGCTCCGGAGTCCTTGTGTCCGTAGCCCTCCGATGGCTCAATACAATTGCCTTCGGCTACCAATGCTCCTTCGTACTGATTTTTGCTGTCTCCGTACGCACTGCGCTCATCTGTCGCTGAAATGGACTCGCCTAAATGGACGGCGGCATGACTTTTGCGACCGGGATAAGAAGCCCTCGGCTTCTTACCCGCCCTGATCGTCGACGGCGTCTGGCTCGTGACTTTCTTCGTCTTCTTGTCCTTAGCGCGGCTCGCCGAGCCATGCGCCTTCGCGTAATTGACTAGTCTCAAAAACGAAACGTCCCGATTTTCTTGTTGGTATTGAAATACCATCGGCTTGATACTCGAATCGAGTCCTTCAATAAGCATCGTCATTTGTTCTTCCATCGAATATACGTTTCCACATCGATTGCTCACGTCCGTCAGACGGATATGAAATTCCATCTCGTCTTCAGACGGCCTTTGCTGAACTTCTCGCAATGCAAGCACGGCTTGACGGATCGCCTCGTCGGTTGCGAAACTCCTCAACAACCACTGTACGGCCTCTGGCCAAACGGACATTTTTCTGTGATGAGACCCGGCCGTCTGAGACACGGAAGTGTACTGTTTCAAAGCGATGCCGCTTAGAAATTCGGGCAACAAGCGGACCACTTGCCCCTCGTTAATTTCTTGACTATCAAACTCTTGAACTAACTTTGCCAAAAAATCTAACACAAGGACCCGTCCTCATTTGTGAACGTGTTGTCCTTCTCCCCCTTAGGCGGAATATCTCTCCTGATTTTTCGCACGGCGGTCTGCCGGGAACTTGACAAATGTGTCTGCGGGTTCCACAAGCGGTACGTTCGGTACGAAAGTAATTTCTTGAAGAGGCAGTTGGTCGGATTCAGCTCCTCCATCTCCTCCCATCGCGGCCCGCGTCGCGTTGCGACGTCCTCTGGCTCAGCGTCCTTGTCTCTCCGCGAGGCGGACGAAGTGGTCCCGCCCCGTCTGGAGGTAATTTTCTTGCCTTGCGAAATTCCTTTTCCTTCCTCTGAACGATGTTCAGAATCGCTGCCATGGTTCGACGAACCGTCGTCGCCATCTTCGGAAAGGCCGTTCGACTCGGTCATTGAGCCTTGGTCCTCCGGCTCGTCACTACAGTGACTCTTGCTCCTGCGTCGCAGATTCTTCTTCGAAGGCTTCGACTTGGAACTCCGCTGTACCGCGGCCTTGTCCTTCTTCGACCGACGGTCGCCTTCTCGACCCGCTGGGAGCGGCTCTTGCCCGGGCGACCTGTTCAAGGTCCTTGAGGCGATGAGCGGCGCAGTCAAACTTGTCGTCGATACTGCTTCTAAATTTCCCAAGGACTCTGAAGCTTGATTCGCGTCGCGCCTTGCGTCCTTGACTGAAATTTTCAACGAAGCTAGGACCTCCGGTTCCAGACCTTCGGTCGCATCACCTCGCTCCTTCTCGACGAGATCCACTCGAGGCCACAGCTCTCCTAAAACGGTATGGAACTCGGATGCTTGCAACTCCAGTTGCTTCCGATCGAGGGCTAATTCAGCTTCGAGATTTTTCGTCATCTCTTGGCGAATTTCCTCGCCCATCTTCTCGAACCTGTAGGATAGGTTATCCTTGTCGGCTTCAATCCCCTTCGGGATTTCTTGACCTTCGGGATCGGTGGTCGTATTGGCCTGGCTTCGGGTCCGAGGACCTCGCCGGATCCTCGACGCCCTTGCCGATCCGCTCCTACTCGCCCCGGGACCAACGTCCCCGGGTGCGCTTGTCGACATCGCTCGTACGAGCGGACTTACACGAAAAAAGTTACAAACAAAAAATAAAAAGACTCCGTTACCCAGACCACCTTTTTAGTGCAACTGCAGACCGAGGCTGTCGTCGACACAATTCTAGGTCGGGAGACCACCTTTGTAGTGCGTCTTCAGACCGGGACTTTCGTAGGCAAAATTCTTGATCAGGTCTCCTGCACACCAAACATTCTAGGTCGGGAGACCACTTCTGTAGTGCAATGTGCCTGGCAGGCCGCCAACGCAGTCCGACGGTCAAACAAAAAGAAGAAAAACAACAACAGCAACAACCACTGCCGATGGCACGCGCTACAGAGCGTTCGAGACTCCCTTTCCCCTTGTGTGGGCTTGCGGTCCACGGTAGCTCAACTCCGACGGGGGGGTTAAGGAAAGATGCCCGGCCCGGGAGGATAATGGTGGTAGAAACTTGTGAAGACATGAGCGCTCGACGAGTGCGGGTTGGGCTTGTCTACGAGGATGTTACCGCGGTTTGCTGGGTTGTAAGGCCAATGCTCGACGAGCGTCTTCAGCGCCTTGTGTGGTATTCAAGGTCTTCGACGGGGGCTTGTTCAGCACTACCCGACGGGATCGTAACCGTGTAGCAACGCTACTACGGACGTGTTGCCCGATGGCTAAGAACCCCCTCACCAGCGCGATTGCGATCGCGGTAGGCGGTACCAACTCTGTCTTATACAGTAAGACCTTCGACGGAGGCGTCGTTGCAACGACCTTCCGACGGAACTTGAAACAGTAGCAGCGCTACACAACGTGTTGCCCGATGGCTAAAACACCTACACCAGATCGGTCGCAACCGACTCCAATGGAACCAACACAATTAAGGGAAAAAAGAGGTAGAGATAGAAAAGAATAGGGAAATAAAGGAAAAAGAAAGGGGAACCCCCGAGCGCAAAGGATAACGTAATCTGTGGTAAAAGGGAGCGTCTTGGGAAAGACGGACTTCGACCAAGGCGATATTCAACTCTGGCAACTTGGGTTACCTTTACTGACTTAGTGGTCAGAGGGCTAAGGTATATATCGCCCCGCCGGAGCCACTACAGTAGCTCGCCGCGCTAGATCCTAGATCTAATCTAGTGTTAGCAAAATTAATGCCAACTAATTAACTAAATAAAATAAAATAATTAAAAATTAAAACTGTGCAATTACTCACACGTGTGTCCCCCAACCTGGACTACTTTTCATATCCAAATATTTTCCTTTCTTTTCACCCCCCTTTTTCAGGTGCATATTGCACTACGTACAGCAATGACGGCGGAGGGGGCTAAGTGAGTATGGATTGTCGGGTGAGCCTCATGAACACATCCTGCTCTGCACGACTGACATCCGCATTAAGTGTGTTGGCGGAAGATGAGACTAAAGATTCTTATTTCCGTTCAATAACGTACTTGACGATCAGGTGGGAGATTTTGTGTGTACGCAAGAGTTCCAAAAGGGCTGGGTTGGCCCCGATCTTAGTTATGCCGTCGGCGGGGTTGTCATTAGGGTTGATCAAAGCAATGGTTGCGATCGCTCGTTCATTATAGGCTTCTCGGAGGGCTGCCATGTCGATCATCAAACGGCGTTCAGTTGTGCTCTTGGCTCGAGTGAGGCTCGAGAACAGCTGTGCTGAATCAGTGAGCATCACGATAGGCATGCATTGACCTAAAATAGGTTGTAGATCGTGCTGAAGTAGGTGGACATGGTCAATGCTCTTGACGAACGCGAGCGTTTCGGCCGCGGTTCTAGAACGCGAGACGCGCTTGCTTTTCGTGGACGAGAAATGCAAGAATGAGACCTGATTGCTGTCGTCCGCCAATAAAATTATGAATCCCAGCTGTGACTTGTGTCCCGTAGAGTTGGCCAGACTTGCATCTACATAAACGAGGAGGCGGAGAGTGGTCGTGTTCAACTAGGAGAATATAAGTTGGATAGTTGATGTGTTGCGTGAATGTCGAACAACCTTGTTTGCCAGCTTGATGGTATCGTGGCAAAACGATGGTTGCGTAGTTTGAGATATAAATGAGGCAGCACAGCCGATATCGGGGCGCGTGTGTGTGACCCAAAGAACCTTGGCTCTGATGGTGCGTAAATCATCCCATGAGAAGAAAATAGCGAGAAGTTGTAAGCGGTGGATGTATTTCTTTTGCGAGAGTCGTCGTAGACGACGATTGCTCAGATCGCACTCGATCCGTTTGAAGATGATGTTTTGGGATTCGTCTACGGATATCTCAAACGTTTTCTTAAAGCACTTTTGTACAGATGGTTTTGTTTCAACTGTAAACTCCCTGCATGAAGACCCCTCAAACCGTACAACCGGCTTTTCCTTTCTCTCCTCGCTCACACACCATGCGTCTTGGGTTCAGTCGAATCTTGTACACCTTCTCCATGCCCTTCAAAATCCAGGTGAAGATTTTATTGCTCGGTCCCCTTGTGTTCTCGCCTCAACTACTGTACCAAAACACCCCAGTGAAAATGAACAATCGGACGGGTCCTCGTCCGGTCCACTCGTGGCCACCTCAAAAGATCGCTTCGTTTAAGTCGCTGAACTTCGTATGTGGCGCACAAAGGTCATTCGCTTCCTCAAAAATTGTCAGCTGATACAAGAGCTGTTATTGTGCATGATACATTTTTCATCCGGTTCTTCTGGGAGAGCCACTGAGATACGAACGTTCGGCATCCACAACGGGGATGGTTGCATGCGAAATTTATTCATTGGAAAACATTCCGATGTCATACTTCATCCTGGTTACTCCAAATCACGTGCCGCACTAGGCTACACTCGCCCCTTATACCGCTTTCCGGACCGGAAGTCGTCTTTCCGATTGCCATCTTACTTGGCAGTCATTCGACTTCTAGAGTGTGAGATGGTCAGAGCTCTCCAAGGTGATGCTGAGATGAAGTTGCAATGGGACTTTCTCTTTGTTGACCAGGGCAAGCTTTTTACACCCACGAGAATTAGAATCGTCATTGCTTCTACTCTCCAGTCCCACAGTATTCATATTTCTTTTCGGGACTATCGCCAATTTGCAAGTGGTATGGTTCCTGTCGTGCGCCAAAACACGCAGGAGAGAGTCATAAACAAGATACTCGCTGAGCAAGCTTCTGCCGGTCATGAACAAGCGTCACATACAGTGGCAGTCGAAGATCGGCACTATGCTCGTACCACCACTATTATGCCCAATTGTTCAGCGACGAGGCTCGCCAGACACCGCCAGTTTTCGATGGAGTGGCACCGCAATCTCAAGCTGTTCGCCTCACCCCTGGACTTTCTATCCAGTCAGGCCCCCACAGGCTCAAGCCACAAACTTCTACGGCCTACTCTTTTGCAGCCACGCCCAGCTTCCACATGGCGACAGAAAAACGGAGGAACAAAAGAAGAGACTCATCCAGTCACCATCCATCCCTCCACCCCCTCCCAGTCCATTACGAACTGTGGTCCTCCTTCACTCTCCATTGCCGCCCTGCCGGTCTTCGGCGCTACCCTCCACAACCCACCATTGCATATTTTCCGTCACCTTGTGAAACCTCTTCTCTGTGCTCTAAAAGTGGCAACTGGATCGAAAATTGCAGAGTTCATGTCCAAAACGCAGTTTGCAGTCACTGCAGCAGTGTGTACTTCCCAAAATAGCTGTTTGGTGTTAATGCCTACGGCCTCCGGAAAGTCCATGTGCATCCTTCTTCCGTGTTTCATGGAGAGGAAGACCAAGTCGACAATCATAATTGTCCCTTTGAAGGCCTTGGTGACCGAATATGTCAAGCGCGCAGCCAATGTTTCCCTCACTGCAAGTACGGTACCAAATGACCATGGGTGTAACAACTTTTCGGACCTCTATATCTTCACACCGGAGAAGATAGACAGCGAACGATTTTCGGAACTAATCGTTCGCCTTCGCGACGCCAATAGACTTGCTCGCGTCGTTATAGACGAGTCCCATCTCACGGCAATGTGGGCAAGCTTCCGCCCATCGCTCAAGAAAATCCGCCGGTCGCTTTCCGTGATCCCGGAAGCAATCCCTCGCATTCTTCTAAGTGCTACAGTCCCCCCTGCGAAAGAAGAATCCTTCTGGGGATGCACGCCATCAAGAGAGCTTTCTTGTTTACGATGCCATCGCAAGGGCGCAATTTGGAGTTTGTGATACACAACTTCAATGATAGTTCACTGGAGGACAATCTCCCGCGTGACCGAAATGGCCACTTCGCCATTGCAGGTACCACAGCCATCGGGCACACAGTTCAGTTCATTAACGAGCATATAACCTCCTGTTCAAACGCATCACGAAGCAAACCGCTTCCCCGAGTGTATCGTATCATCGTATTCTTGCTTTCCCGTTCCGAAACTATATCGACTTATTCAGCTCTTTGTCGCACATCTAGGACGCAGCTGAAAGCACTGGCAGACCGAAATATTTCTCTAGAAGCTATTGCATACCACGCAGGCCTCCCCGGGGCAGCTCGTGATCAGGCCCACATGGACTGGACAGCAGAAGAACTAAACACAGATTGCACTACCACTCCGAGCAATGGCGCCCAAACGTCGAAAATCTTTCGAATCATGGTGTGTATCTCCGCTTTCGGTACGGGAATTGACGTTCCAGACGTAAGAGCTACAATACATGTTGGTGCAGCGAGAGGTCTTGTTGATTTTGTCCAAGAAAGCGGGCGTGCAGGGCGGGATGGGCGGCACGCCTTGTGTTTCGTCATATATTCGGAAGAATACGAGAGATGGTTTCGCTCGTCATTACTTCGACGACCGAACGCGGATAAAGATGTCGATATAATGGAATGGAACAACATGGTCACTTGGTTGTTGGACAAAACCGACTGCCGGAGAGACACTTTGTGTACGGCAATGGACGGTCAAGTCTCTGGCGTCTGTCTCTTTGATAGGTGCGCGGTTTGGTGCGATGTTTGCAGGTCTATGTGTCCCAACCAACCAAGCAACGGACCCTGCACTCCGCAAACTCCCCTTCCGACACCGGACACTCTACGACCATGGATGCGTAATGCTCAATCTTCACCTATGCAGCAAGACTCCGTTCCTTCCTCTCTGTTTCTCCCTTCCTCACAGCCTCAAACGCTTTCCAACCACAGCCTCCCTGCACATGTCCTCTCTCAACCCATTACTGCAGACGTGGAAGAATTCTTTTAGGCTTGGATTGGAAGCCAACCTCCAGCTCCCAATACTCTTCCCGTTCGCCGTACTCTCCATTTCTCTTCCAACACACGGAGCCAGACACCTCCTACTCCACTGTCTTCTCCTCCTCCTCTTGCTGCAAATCATAAAGCACTTCTACCGCTCAAGAGGTCGGCCTCCGCACCAACCTCTTCAACCAGCAGCGGTTTCAAGCTTTTCAAGTCTTCATCTCGTCAACATCCTCAAGCACCATCACGCACGCCTCTTGTTACGCGCCATTCACCAACTCCTACCTTACCATCTTCCAAACTACCGCTGCCCACCTCATTGCCCTTTCAACTGGATCCCACAATTGACACCGACGAAACGTTGAACTTGATTCGTCACCTGATCGACTTGGGAACCAAACAGTGCTTGACGTGCCAGGCCTCTTCCAGGACATATACAGACCACGACTAAAGCACGTGTAAGTTCATAAGAAAAGCATGCTACCGATGCCTCTCCCCTAATCATTTTGTTGGCGCATGCAAGCTTCGAAACAAAATCAGCGGCTTATGCTTCAAATGCGAAATGCATCAATACGACGAACAAAAACTGCACCCTTTGTTCGGCTCGTACGGGTCATGCAATCTTGTGCTGCTGAGGTCTTTGTCTTGGACATTGTGGCACATCCAATCCAACCGTCGCGCAATCGCCGAAAACCTCTTCGAAGCCCCCTTGCTTCGCCGTTGCAGCTCTATTTCGCCAAGGCTCTCGTCAACAGCATATGATCAAGAGTGTAGCGACATTTTCCATGAAGCCTACTTGGAATTGGCATCCTTCGAAAACAAAAACATCCCGATTGCAATCTCGCTCTCTCTTTCATGGGCCTTGCAAAGCAATATTCTGTAGTTTAGTAACCACCAGGTTATGATCGCTAGATAATTTACTGTAACCTTTCCTTTTATAATTGCACAAACTACATAGCGTCTTTCAATTCCCGACTCTACGGCTAATCATTTTGTCAATCCTATAGCTACTCTTGCATCCCATTTACGAATTATGAACTGCAATCGTTCTTGACACCCTGCCACACTCGCCCAAAGGCATAGTCGCGCGAACAATATCCCCATGATATGACCGTTATCTTATGTGATGAGATTTTGAACCAATCTCTGCTCTGCAAGCAGATAACGAAAGAAAATCAGCACATCAATCATATACGCAAAATCCTACCGTTCCATCAGACAACTATCTCCTTACACATTTCACTTCTACCAGTAGAGAACCCATGAAAACGTACCCATACGGCACGCCTAGAGAACATACCTGTGCAGCATCCTCGAAAACGGACCTGTACGGCACCCGTCGAAAACGTACCTGTACAGCACCCGTCGAAAACGTACCGACACAGCACCCCTCGAAACCGTACCTGTGCAGCACCCCTCCAAAACGTACCGGTACAGCACTCCTCGAAAACGTACCTGTACAGCACTCCTCGAAAACGTACCAGTACAGCACCCCTCGAAAACGTACCTGTACAGAACCCCTCGAAAACGTACCTGTGCAGCACCCCTGGAAAACGTACCAGTACAGCACCTCTCCAAAACGTACCTGTACAGCACCCCTCGAAAACGTACCTGTACAGAACCCCTCGAAAACGTACCTGTGCAGCACCCCTGGAAAACGTACCAGTACAGCACCTCTCCAAAACGTACCTGTACAGCACCCCTCGAAAACGTACCTGTGCAGCACCCCCCGAAAACGTACCTGTACAGCACACGTCGAAAACGTACCTGTGCAGCACCCCTCCAAAAACGTACCGGTACAGCACCCTCGAAAACGTCCTGGCATGGGTCTAAAACACCTCCCCGGAAATTGGTTGGCAGTCGGTTTTCGTGTCATATTCACCCTAGGCCTAAAAATAGCTAGAGCGCAGATGTCCCACGAACATGTACGTCGTATTCATTTGCTTGCTTCGAACTTGGATGTAGTATATACACCAGAAATTCGCATACGTACGAGGCCTCTGACGTATTGCACATGCTCCGTTACAGGTAAAAATACTGCTCATGCGCCTCTAATTGGACATGACAAAAATTTAATTTTGCGCACTGACAAATTATTGGCTGCGCGCTGCCGTCGGCAAAATTTTGGTGAGAAATTGCCCACAGCAATGTCCCAAATCCAGCCCGTATAGGGGTGCCGCCGTGTAAATCGGCCCAAAACGTATCGTTCCACCGGAAATTGCGTGCGGGTAAAACCGGACATTCCGATACGTTTTGGGGCATACTCCGTAGTCAGTACCAAAACGCATATTCGTCGAATGCAGCCCGTACCAACCGTATTTTGTCATTGCGTACTTGCACTGACAAATGCCCAAAACGTACTGGAATCCCGGAACTGAGGGAAGTACTAGTCGTAGAAGTCGGGCGACGGTTCGCGGTCCCGAGCACCTGCGTGGCCGTCGCCCACTTGGACGCGTAGCGCGGCCTCTCGCACATCCGCCGGCTCGGATCGGATCGAGGTCGGGTAGTCGGCGCTCATCTCAACGCGTACGGACGCGGAGGTAAAGGACAACTTTCTCGGCGTGATCTTGAAGGTCTTCTAAGTCGGGAGACCAGTGTGGCATAAGCACCCCACACACGGCGAAAGAGTGTTCGCGGCTTGTTCGGGGGAGGACCCCGGATCGGCGTACCGAGGATCTTTAACCAACCAACGCCACCGGAAGCGGGCCGGTAGCGGGTGGCAGAGCGTGGTCGGCGGGGACACGCGCGTAGGCGAGCGGATCGACGCCTCGACGCCCCGGAGCAGTACCGGTTAACGTTCCGGTTCTCACGGGCGGAGGCGGATCGCAGCTCGCCGCGGTGTCGCGCGCGTCCACTACCCGCTTGGTCGTAACTACTCGCGGAACGGCGGTATGAGTAGAGTAAGCTGGGTGGTCGACCGTCGGTGGAGGGTTGCCTGTCCTCCCCCCTCCGCCGGCGGTCGCTCCCTATATTTATTGTACAAGTTAATTAACCGTGTACAGTACAGTACGGACTGTACTGTAGTCGGCTTAGTGTAGACAGTGCCAGCCGACCCGCACTGTAACGATGTTAGCCGTCAGGGCTGACAGCACACGTGTGCTACACGTGGTGTTCACGTGTAGGTGCGCGCGCGCGGTAAGGTATGCGCGCGCGTACGCTGTAAGGTCCGTACCTTACAGCGATAGATCTAATTCTAAATCTAATCTATAGTACAGTAGCCGGCGGTTATGCTACACGTAACAGTCTCGGCAGTTTAGACATTCGGCTACCATTTGCACCAGGTTACCTTCTCCTGCTTTCGGTAGGTGTCGATTCTGCGTACATCCCATTGCCAGTCGGACTTGAGATTCTCGCAGACCATAAGCTACTTGCTCACAATGTGAAAAGTAAGTTACTATATTCGAAAACTGGCTGGGCCATGCCAATCACCAGCGATCAGGGCCACTTATTTGTGAAATGGTGTCAGCTGTCGGTCATGTTCACGACCGCGGAACTCCAGCGTCTACGTCTCCATTTTTTCCATCTGCAAGCACAGCGTGTATATCGTATGCTACGTAGGGCCCGCCCTGGGGAAGTTAACAAGAAAACGATGCGAAGACTAGAATAAATTGCGGAGGCTTGTAGAGGCCGCAAGAAACAATTCTCGAGACCCTACCGAATTCGAGTGCCACTCCCTCCTCATAAAATCGTCTTTATGGAGGAGGTCGCCATAGACTTGTTTTAGATTGAGGAGAACCCGATACTCCATGTTGTCGATACACACACCAAGTTTCGAAATGTCGCGCTACTCAAAGGGCAATCACCTCCTTACGTGTGGGATGTATTTGTAGAAGCATGGTCATCCGTATATGTGGGATATCCCATTCACATGCAGGCTGATCAGGGATCGGTGTTTACGTCTAAGTTTTGGGAGGAAGTAACGCTAATGCATGGTATCGAGCTGCAACTTTCAGGCGTAGAATCGCAAAATTCTCTTGGAGTGGGCGACCGATACCACGCTCCTATCTGCTGGATATTTTTCGTGCCGCGTACACAGTATCCTCGACTTGATCCCGAGATCGCTTTACGGCTAGCTGTCAAAGGAAGCAATGAAACCATGGGACCAGACGGTCATGTTCCGTCGAAGCTCGTTTTTGGAACCGAGCCTGCATTAATAGTTGTTAACTCAACGCTCCTCGCGCAGCTTCAGGGAACGAAGTCTCTACAGACAGCCCGCACTGAGATAGCAACCATAGCAGCGGAGCAGCGCATCATATGCGCGGTAAAGGCGAAGCTCTCAGCTGCGACACAGTACCAGATAGATCCTGGCGATGATGCTTTGGTCTATTGTTAGCAATAAAGAAGTGGCAAGGCCCATCTACTGTTAAAGAGAACGGGAAACAAGTTTTCCTGGACTGGCATGGAGTCGAGAAGCAGTTCAACATTTTTCAGGTCGTTTCAGCCTCAAGAAACCTTGTAGATAATGCACTGCACAGACTTCTCCATGGCATGGAGCACTTTCGTCCGAATCCACCGCCGGGCGTTTTTGGCACTGAAATCCTACATCCCGCAGACGCCCGCGCAAATTCTGGCATCATTGATGAAGCAAAATTACAACAGATGGAAGGGCTTGCGAAGCGCGGCGCATACGAAATAGTCTGTAAGGAAGATGTCCTGTATGATGCAAATATCCTAGGCCGTCGCTTTGTACTTGGAATCAAAAACGTCCAAACCGAAAATGGGGTATGCAAGGCGATATATGTTGTCCAAGGTCACACCGATACTGAGAAAAATCTACTAATTCATGAAAGTACGAATTTAAAGCAGTCTTCTATCAGGGTGATCGTCTCTATCGCAGCAATTCTTGGCTTTTGGGTCTGGACGAAGTATGTTTCGCAGGCGTATTTGCAATCAGCGGACAAACTGATGCGAGAGGTCTACGTCAATCCCTCGAGTGAGGTTAGATTCTCCCACAATCAACTATTGCATTTACTGAAGCCGCTTTACGGCCTTTCAGACTCCGGAGATTATTGACATGTTACGTTTGTGAGGCATCTGACCAACGAGCTCGGAATGACTCACAGAACTAGTGACCTCTCTTTGTTTTTCAAGGTCATACATGGAAAGCTTGCCGATATTACTGGGGCATACGTCGAAGATACTATTGGGGCTGGGACCAATTCATTTGAAATGGAATCCCGACTCACCGAGCAGCGATCTCAGTCAACAGCTCGAGGATATGACTCAACGACGTTTGCGGGCATTGAAGTTAACTGCACTGACTACTGATTCCTCATGCTTCAACAGCACTTCTCGCGAAAGATTAAGGATCTACCGCTGGACGGGACGTATAAAGGGTACAGATCGAAGCGTCAAGACCTGACATGGCTGGTACATACAAGACCTGATTTTGCGACGGACGTCAACCTTGCAGCGCAAGTCACAGAGAGCAAAGGCGAACGAAAGCATGTGCTCGAAATCAACAATCTTGTTCGATACGTGAATCGTACTGCTCATCGCGGGATCCGCCAACATAAACTCGATGCCGATACAATGGTCCTCAAAGTGTTCACCGACTCTTCTTTTGCGAACACGCCGGATCTGAAATTGAAGCTTGGTTATCTCATCGCACTAGTTGAGGCTTCTGGAAAAGAAAAAATGCCGCACTTGGCCAGCCACAAAAGCCGCCGAGTAACCAAATACGTCATTGGTGGGAAGGTACTGGCATTTGCCAATGGCCTTGATTTTGGCTATTTGTTACGTCATGACCTCGAACAAAACATAAAAAAGCGAACTAATGATGTTTAACGACTCGGAGAGCCTCTTTAAAACTATATTAAAATCTACAACGACCACCGAAAAAAGATTGATCATTGACGTTGAAGCGGCGCGAGAGTCCTACGCTCGTAAAGATATTAGCGAGGTGGGATGGATTCGATCAGAAGAAAATCCAAGGGATGGTCTGACCAAGAAAGGAACCTGTGAGATGCTGGAGACTTTTCTGGACACAGGAAGACGTGATGCTCCCATTCAACAATGAGTTGTTCGCTCACCGCCGACCGACTCCCCTCGACTTCCACTCTTACAAAACTACAAGTGTCGAGAATAAGAGTTGACCCAAAAGGCATGATCCATTTCTGTTGATCCTGTCATGTGCAGTTGCCTCGCAAAGGCCGGAGGCGATGCGAAAGGTCGGGAATGAGTGCTTGTGATATGTAGCGCGGAAGGGCAAGGGTTTTAGTGTCTGCGTTAGACTGACTGACAGCGACTGTCGGTCGTAGCGGAGAACGACGAAGTTAGCTACCATACCGCGAGCGAGACGAACATCGAAGGAAGGGAGAGGTAGGACGAAATAAAC
Source organism: Chondrus crispus (assembly GCF_000350225.1). Lineage (NCBI taxonomy): Eukaryota > Rhodophyta > Florideophyceae > Gigartinales > Gigartinaceae > Chondrus > Chondrus crispus. Next base: position 553,921 of record NW_005179090.1, on the reverse strand, counting down.
GAATCCATTGATTGAACTCTGCAACAACTGAGCGACATACCTGTGAAGAATTCGTTGTACCGCCTCAACCTGACTCGTGTTCCTGCAAACGACTTGAGATCTTTGTGAGCTCATCGACAGAGTCGCTACTGTCTCTTTCGGTCCACCGTACCGAACAAGTCGAACCGTTTATCCGACAACTGAAGAGGGCGCGGTTCTCGTCACGAACGTAAATGCTACACCACAAGTGGTGGTACTACAGGATCTCCAAGCGAGGATTCTTTATGTGAGACATCATGCATTGCTTGGCGGTCACCCCGGTGGCACGGAGATGTTCTACACTCTAACCAGAGATTGCTACTGGCCATAGCTGGCCGGAGATTGCTCCGCAACGGCAAGAAATTGCATACATTGCGCTAAAGAGCGATTCAAACCTCGGAATAAGACTAAACGCCTCAAGCTGCTCCCAGCTACGGCGCCTCTAAAGTTGCTCTCGATAGAGCTCCTTGGGGACCTAATCCGTACACCTCGAGAAAATTGGTGGCTCTTGGTGATCATGGACCGCTTCTCCAAGTTGGTCCACATTGTGCCTCTCAAAAGGATTACTGCCGCGGAAATCGCGAAGACGTTTGTACACCTTTGTGTGTTTGTCTACATACCACCAGTCACGGTTCTGGCTGATATCGGAAAGCAATTCGTGTCCTCACTCTTCCAAGAGAGTTGCCGCATTCTTGGCATCAAGAACGTCTTTACGACGACCTACCACCCTCAAACAAATGGGCAGGTGGAGCGCTTCAACAGGACAATTCTGTCAGCGCTTCGAAACTATGTCGCGGAACACCCAATTGGGATCTCTTCACTGATGCGCTTATGTATGCATACAATACGCAAACGCACAGTACCATCAATCTCACCCCCTTTGAGCTCGTCTTATTGCGACCACCGCGTGGCCTATCGCTACAGGCAGAACCCCAGCTCGAAGAAGTTGGCCCTACCAACTATCACGCCAAGTGGCGAGCCTGGCTTTGTGGACTCATCAGCACGGCTCAAGGTGAAACGAGGAAGTCCCAGGAACGCTACCGAGCGAATTTTGACAAAGGAATACGCCACTCTACGGCGGAGTACCGTCCAGGGACACACGTTTTCGTTTGGAGAGACTACGCCAACCGTCGCAGCGATACTCCCCATAAGTTAGCGATACTCGCCATAAGTTAGCACCAATCGCTGATGGCCCCTCTCCAGTTTGTGACGTCTATCAAGACACCAATGTGATCCAGAGAGGGGAACAGCAGGAAAGCGTTACTCGTGATCGGGTTGTACCTGCTACGATTCCAACGGATCCTTCTCACACGCCCCAGATGGCGAAAGAACTCGAGGGGACAATGGAACGCAGTACAACCCCAGGTACCGCGGCCCCCGCTTCCCAAAACAACTGTACTGGAGAGCTAAGAAACGCGCCGAATCGCGGTCAGGTGGATGTACCGGAAATATTGCCACGTCGTGGTCAGTCGCCAACGGTCGTCAGGAATCGTGAGCACATTGGAAAGACACCGCCATCAACGCGAACCACCGTACATGGTGCCGAGGAGGCAGTCTCGAATGCTGACGCTCCTGAGACACTTCCTGTCGAAGCTACCGCCGATTCGGCGCCGAAGTCTTATCCAGATGATGCCATCAATGTCCACGCAGGAAACGATGATCCGTCGCAAAATTTGGGACAATGGCGCGAGTCCCCTCAGCAAGGCAAGGACCTCTCCATAGCTCCAATTGACCATCCGTCGCGACTTGCATGTGTTGGTGATGATTACATTGTGGACAGAGTAATAGCCCATCGGTATGATGGAAAAGGATTGCTCGTCTTCCGAGTGCGATGGTATGGCTACACGCCGGAGGATGACACTGAGAATCCAATTACTCACCTCCGTCGGAGCCATGTAATTTGTTATTGCAAGCGAAAAGAATTGAAAATCCCGGATTCGATTAATCGAGCAAGACAAGGACAGATCCAACACCAAGGTGGTTTCTATTTTCCTAAAAAGAATGACTACATGCCTAGGGCGCTACTGTACGCGGGTCACCGCTTCGTGCAGAGTGCTGATTAGCATTACAAACTCCTCATAGAGCTAAAAAGAAATGCAGTGTGAACCGGTCCGACATCGCGTCACGCATCGCGACCAGACTCTGCGAGAGGGCGAGCTTCTCCAATCAGCATGTCAGAGATCTTCGGGCTGGCTGGAGAAATTGCGGACACTTGACGTCGCACTGAGGTCGCGAGAGCGGACAGTTGGCCCTCCTCAGAAGCGATGTCGATCCCCGCTCCACGCACGAAGCTGCGTACGACGACTATTTGGTCGTCTACAATCTCACGAGCTGGAGGAGGCCGGTCCACCAAGATACCGGAGCCTGTGGAATTGCTCGCCACGTTGGCGTTACTCACACTGAGTTCAGAATATCCTGCAGAATACGGAGTCTCCGCGGCCACTACTTGGCGAAGTTCACAATTCAATTCGTCATCTTCGACGTCCTCTTCCCTATAGTCTTCCTGCTGGAGTCCACTGATGTCTGGGAAGGAGCAATATGCATACCCCCGACCATGACCGTAAGGAATAACAAGCTCCGCATCAGCGATCTCCGTCGCCCTTTCCGGCATAAATTCTGTACGATCCCACGGGTCATAGAAGGCAAAGTCGCCACTTGAGGCCCATTGCGCAATCGGCGAGCGATCGCGAAGGTTAGAGCCGCGTTGCTGATTCCGCGGATTAATTGCGTCCCAATTGACCTGGTCTATCTTAATAATAAGTACAAGGAGCTCTGTGATAAAAGGGAGTGCCCCTGGCAAGGAGACAGGAAGAGAGGGATGTGCACAGTATATTTAGTAGCGATATCGGACAGAGCTGTCAGGAAAGGAACTTAGAGGAAGAATGCAGACTAGATGAGGGTTTGCGATATGCAACAGTCGCCGCGATCTGACTTGTAGTGAGGTGAATGGAAGCGGGGAAGTGGTGAGGAAGCAGAGGCCCTGGTGTTTCAGCATGCTTGTGATGGTGGTGACCAGCAGAGGCCTTGGTGTTGGAGCGTGCTGTAAAGGGGGGTGCTTGACAGTCGCCGTACAGTTGAAAATCTTGGAAAATATTGAAAGTTGAACTCGCGGCCACTTGCGTTGAGCATCGGCGCGCAGCAGATTGCGCCACGGGACCATAACCTGTGATAAAAGGGATTGCCCCCTGGCCAGGAGACAGGAAGAGAGCAATGTGCACAGTATATGTAGAAGCGATATCCAACAAGCTCCTCATAATTGTAGGGGAATCCCAACGCTGTGGACCAGTCCATTTGGCGAATATAATGCCGCAGAGTCGGAGGGACCTAGAACAGTCTGGCTCTCTCGTATACCTCCTGTAGGAGAGCGGCTCCAACCTTGGCCACCCACTCGCTGTAAAATAGCGCCCACACGCCAGAATGGTAGTTACGGATCCAGTACCGACCTGCCTACGCCAGTACGGGTGGCAAGTGCACGAAAAAGCCGTGAGGCATTTCGAACATACTGCAATGTTCAGGAATCGAGACATACCTGTCTCGATGACGTGACTCCGCGATCCTCTCATGCTGCACCATTTGATATGGAACAGGGAACCCCAAATGCGATCAAACGCCCCGTTCCTACTTCTTTTGGCCCCAGAAGGCTTCATCGTCATATCGACATAGAAAGCGGAACTCCGCACGAAGGATGGGGAGACGAAATCGGAGAGCCGCGTCGCACGGCTGCAGATTCCCCCGCCACTGATCGGCGTCCTGCAGTCCCGGCACAAGACGCTCACCGTAGAGCTCTTCTCCGCGTGTGCGGAAGAGTCTTGTGCACATGCGGAGAAGAACTGTACTACCATACTCTTCGGAGACAAGCGTTGTGACGGGAAACCGGAAGAAACGTTGATACACCAATTTGGTGAAGGCAACACGAGCCTTGCGTACGGGTTCCCGGCGCTGCGAGCCGTCGACCAACGTGACTCTTCTGTTCAGGTCGGCTTCCACGGCTACGCAGTGGCGAGCCCAATCATCGCTTCGGACCACCCCCATTGTGAGCTCGTCGGGCAAAAATCCCGCTCGCAAAAACTGCATAATTAATGCGTCGTCGCGAGAGCTCATGGCATAGTGTCATGGCGCTCCCGCCAAGAGATCGGAGTGCTAAATCGGATCTTCCCCGGTAAAATGGCCTACGCGGCGGTAGAAGCGGCGACGCACAGGTACGCGGATGGACTAGGTTTCGAGGCCGTTAGAATGCGACATGACGAAGTTGCGACGTGAAAAAACGCGAGGATGTAAGTCAGAAACGCCACCGACGGTGAAAGTACGCGCGTAGTCGCGCAAGTGGTTGGACCGGTACGCCAAGGATGCCGGAAGAACGGAAGAACGTGCAAAAGGCCTCATGCAGGACAGTCCTGCAAGGTGGTGTAGAAATGGATCCTTGAAGAGGGCGTTGATGTAGTGCAGTGAACCTGCATACTGATTCCCTGCTCACCACCGTCGCAGAGCTGCGCTCCTCGCCCTTGACACGTCGATCCCACGTGTACTGTGCGTAGTGCAATGACCTACTTTTATTTCCAACAAATTATTGGATTTGCACTGGCGCGCTGGAATGCGCGCCTAGACGTGGCCGACACTTGTACGGTAAGAGACTGTGCCCAAAACATTCGCGAACGTTTTAGAGTAACTTTAAAGTAATCCGTGTACTGTAGGAGACAGTATCCAAACGTTCGCGAATATTTTGGATGGATTGTAAATTAACACGCGTACTATAAGAGAAATTATCCAAAACGTTCGCGGACGATTTGGATATTACTAGACCTGTACAATACGTGAAATCTACGTGTACACACCTATAAACACGAGGTGCGCACAAGTGTTTCCGCCAATTTGCGTCTAATGCCAAGTGGAAATTTTAGTGGCAATTACTAATTACTAATTATCCATTTAATAATCAATGCTAACGACGGCCCTCAGCTTATCTAGGTCAGATGCCGGAGGGCGATAAAGTAAAGAGGAGTCAAGTGATCAGACCCCATCTCTGGTAGGATCTACGGGTTCTTATCTAGTTGGCTAAATCTGGTATTTGCACCCTTCTTCGTCATCCGTTTTCTTGCTCTTCGTTTACTTTTGGCCCTATTTTCTACAATTCCACGGTATTTTCTTCGTCTTTTTTTCTGGTTCTGCTGGTTTACCCCTTGTAGCGCACTTCTGCTGGAGTACACCCTTGCAGACACACCGCGATCTACCCGCAGTACCGCGTCGACGCCCATGAATTACCCGGACAGAGAGACTCAAAGACCCTGGTGGTGACTGCACCTTGCGCCGCGCTATCTACAGCGAGATTAACGCCGTCGTTGGCGGTGTGGAGGTGCACTGCACTACACTTACTGTGAACGAAGCTCTATTAGTATGGTCATCAAAATGCAGGGAAGCGAGGCGTTCTCACCATGCAAAGAAGATTTCGTCTCCCTTTCGCATTGTGTGAAGAAAGTTGTGTGGATAAGAGAACTACTTCAAGAAATTGGGGTTAGGCATCACGATGTGCCTCCGACAGTCATTTTTCAGGAAAATGCAATCACAATTTTGTGGACTCGGGACGTGCAAGGAATTTCAAACGTAAAGCACATCGGAATCATCAAGTACAACTATCTAAAAGAACTAGGACAGCGTGCAAAAATGCAATTGCAGTACACGCCATCGTCTAGAAACGGCGCATTATTGCTCACAAAGGCATTGGTTGGCTCTACATTTCAACAACATCGGGTGTGGTTACAAGTTGAAGCAAGTAATCCTCGAGGGGCCATGTTGCAGCAGGATCTCCAGCGATAGTACAAGGTTCACTAGTTCAACTCTGTTGATAGTACAGTTCTACACCTCAACTCTTCTACTCTGGTTCCAAGAAAGAACTACGTAACAAGTTAACAGTTTACTGTAGTGACACGCGTAGGAAGTAACTTTCTGTATATTCGGACCGGCAGTCGATGGCCCGTATATAATATGCTACTGTTGTGACCACTCTTTGTCACACTGAATGATGGTGTTGCGCCGGTTGGGGTGAAGTGGTTGTTGGTATCCCTGCGTGTCTCCTCGTAGGACGGAGGAGGACCGCAGCGACTGCGCGTCTCGTAGGACGGAGACGCGGCGATGGATAGAGCGAGGTGCGCGTCGGTCTGCTCGGCTACCCGTAGTACAGGGCAGAGTGTCGATGACTCGATATGTGGGGGTCTGCTTTTACCTTTCTGATGATCTCTTGCCCCTCTCCCTCTTTGGAGAGGAGCGCGCTAGCTATGTCCTATCTTTGGTGCCGCGGCGGTGTCCCATCTCACCGACAGTGAGATGGGATCGCGGACAGTGCTGGCTGTACGGGTGTCAATCGTGTGAATGTCACACAAGTGTGCAAACTGGACACGTGTGACGTGGAGTGCAGTGTGAGCGTGGGCAAAGGAAAGTGAGGATGGCGTGTCGGGCAAGCCTGTTCAACACTGAAAGCTAGGTTCTTTACTCGGTTCAAAATTCAACTTCGGGCGACGCTGCTCGAGAGTCCACCCGAGCATTCCCGGGATTCCCCTGCCGTCCTCGCTCCTCCCCGTTCGATCACTTTTTCCTCCCTCCTTCGCCCTCCTCCTTACGGGCTCGCTTTGCCCGCTTTTCCCTTCATCCTCTTCCGCTCCGACGCTCGCCAACGATCGCGCCATCAGCCGCTCCCTGATGGTAGGTTCAGCGGGGCAAGGGAAAGAAGGAGGGCAGGTTGATGTGTGTGAGTGAAGGAGTTGGTGCCGAGGTTTACTTTGAAGCCGTTTTCCTGCGATACTTATACACTTCGAGTGCTACACTATCGCTCTACTCCGACTCCCAGTGAACCATACTCTACTATGGGCGACCAAGCGCGGTCCTCTTGTGGCCCAACGATACTGTTCGATTTCCACCTTACGAATCGATTCGTAACTATTAGCTCACAACTATTTCTACACATTCCAAATGACTGTAAACCATGGCCCTATGCATGCAACTGTTTCACACCTTACTAATCTGCATCCAGTTATGCCAGACTTCATCGTTGTGCAACGAACAACTTGGCACTTGTCTATTTCCAACAACGCAAACGTCTTTCATATCACAATCGCCATACGTATCCTTGTTTCTCACCTTACTAATTTCGCCAAGCACTGTCAGATAATTATGGCAAGTTATAACAATGTGCATCCAGACTTTCTACACAACTCACATGAGAATACATGTAAATCACACGAGTACTGTCATGAACTTGCATCCAACGGCGCACCATGACGAGAGCACAGTGCAACGGCGCGTGCTCACGCAAGACTCGCATACAGCGTGACGCGTACACAGAATAATCGCACAACTGTATTCCTCTCGCGAGAAGTACTTGTTGTACTTTTGATTCACATGTACTGTACTCGGACACGCGCAGGATCGCAAACAGTCTGACACTGTAAAACTGTAAACCCTCATGTGCATACACCTGGATGCGTGTACATGTGTCCGTACACGAATTCAACTGGCGACGTGTACATGTGTACACGGCATACATGTGTCCGCCCGGGGGCCCCACGCAATTACTCATTACAACCATGACAAACCACTTGAAACCCCCAAAACAACGTAATTATGGCATATACAAGCCATTTAAAGTACATCACAAGGCCAATGACGCACACGTGGACAACGCTCGACCAATAGATTTGCAGCATTAGATCTGAGGGCCAATAGAATTGCAGTATTTCCTGTGTAGTCTATAGTGCTACGGGCCAAGGTTCCACTTGGCAAAACTATGCAAATTTGCATGACCCTCCGAGAGGCCACTTTCGTCCCCAGAACCCCAAAATCTGGGATTTTACACGTGTCATGTCGTGATATGGGTAAGAGCGCCCGGAACGTGCAGTCATGTACACGTGTCACTCGATTTTGACCTTTTCAGATAACAGCATGTGGTCGCACATTTTCAATACTCCCACCCTCGCTTCCCTCGGCCCGTCGCGCCCACAGCACGCCCATCGAGGCCGGTCCACTTTCGCTTCGCTTCCTTCCACCTGCCCTTTTGCGCTCGCTTCCGACCTTGGCAGCCCCAACCGTCGGGCCGACGGCTCTCTCCGTCCCTATCGCCCGTGTCCGCGCATCCCTTTCCGACCGCAATCCTTACAGGAGCACACCCTTGAGACCCCTACCGGGCCTCATACTTTGACACGTAGTCCAGAGTGCGTTTGTTCTAACATTACAGTACCGATTGCCTCAATTCAGCAGAATTGAGGTCGACTTCCTGACATGAACTGAAACGATCTGGGACCACGTCTTTACATGCGAAGCAGTATAAAACGGTCTTCGTGCGGAGACGTTAGCAAAATAAATAAAACGAACTATGTTTGAAAACTTTCACGACAACAAGCGAGAGGAATAGCTTGCAGTTGAGGGCAAGGGACAGAGCAGATGGGTTTTTTGAGCTCACCTCAAAACGTCAAGAGCAGAAAGTGAAATTTGAAAATAGTGTTTCTGAGGTTTTCAAACTTTGTTCGTTGTCTTTATTTTTCTAGCGTCTCCGCACGAAGACCGTTTTATATTGCACTTCATGTGCAGTTGCGGTGGCATCGCGTTCTAGTTCATGTCAGGTAGTCGGCCTCAATTCCGCTGACTTGAGGCGATCAGTACTGTAGCATAATATATACGGGCCATTGACTACGGGTCCGAATATACTGAAAGTTATTTCCTATGCGTGTCACCACAGTAGACTGCTACCTCGTTACGTGGTTCTTTCATAGAACCGGAGTAGAGGAGTTGAGGTCTAGAACTGTGCTGTCAATAGAGTTGAAGAAGTGAGCCTTGTACTATTGCTGGAGATCCTTCTGCGACATGACCCCTCGAGGATTGCTTGCTTCAACTTGAAACCACTCGCGATGTTGATGAAATGTAGAGCCAACCAATGCTTTTGTCAACGAGTCTGCGCGGTTTTCACACGAGGGCGTGTATAGTACCTGCATTTTTGAGCTCTGTACTAGTTCCTTTAGGTAGTTGTACTTAATTCCGATGTGCTTCACGTTTCGGAGTCCTTGCACATCCCCAGTCCACGCAATCGTGCCTAGATTGTCCTGAAAGATGACTGTCGGAGGCACATCGTGCTGCATAGCCCCAATTTCTTGAATTAATTCCCGTATCCACACAACTTCCATCGCACACTGAGCAAGGGCGATGAACTCTGCTTCGCATGTTGAGAGCGCCACGCTTCCCTGCAGTTTTGATGACCATATGATCGGAGCGTCGTTCACAGTCACAACAAAGCCTGACCTTGAGCGACGTCGGTCTAGGTCACGGGCCCAGTCTGCGTCAGACCAGCCTTTAATCGTGATAGATGCTGAAGAATTGAGACGCAAGCCGTGATCCTTCGTGCTGATGAGATAACGCACTACGTGTTTCATGGCTTTCCAATGTTCCATGCAGGGTGAATCAGCGAACTTCGCAAGCATAGAGACTGATTCCATAATGTTAGGCCGCGTTCTTGTCGCTAGAAACAAGAGTGAACCTAGAATTTCTCTGTACGGGACGTTCTGCATTTCGTCTTCTTCAGACTGCGTTCTAATTTTCCTTTCATTGTAGAGCGCGTGTCCCATTGGAAGCGGTGTCTTAGTTGGTTTTGCATCTGACATTTTGGCTTTTTCGATAATTTTCTCGATGAAGGAGAGTTGCGAAAGTAGGATTCCATTTTCCGTGTCAGTGATGCAGACCCCTAGAAAGTATGATAGTTCTCCCAAATCTTTCAACTTAAATGAAAGATGTAACTGTGCGACGACATCCTCGATGAATTCATCTGTTCCAAATAGTGCCAAGTCATCGACATATGCGAGGACAATGACCATTTGCTGGCCGCGGCGAAGAGTGAAGAGACAATCGCAAGACAGGCATTGCTCAAACCCAAGCTTCTTCAAGGCTGTAGCGAGATATTCATACCACAGCTTCGGAGCATGTTTGAGACCATACAAAGACTTGACAAGCTTGACAATGCGCCCGTCAGCGTGCTCGACGCCTGGAATAAGTGGCAGCTTCAAATATATTGACATAGATTCAGGAAGTGTGGCGTATAGAAATGCACCAGTCACATCTAACTGTCGGCGGCTCCATCTTAGGCCCTTGGAAAGCGTGAGCAGAAGACGCACGAGCTCAAAGCATGCCACCGAAGCGTACGTCTCAGCATAAGACTCCACTGCGGCTCGTTGCAGATTTCCGCGCGCAACAAGACGAGCTTTAAATCTAGAGGGCTTTCCATCTTCATTCCGTTTCAGCTTAAGGATGAATCCAGACGGTAACGGTCGTACAGCATGGGTAGATTTTCGAATCTCCTTCCATGTACCGGCGTCCAGAAGATTTCCAAACTCTTCTGCAACTGCCTTCCTCCAGTACTTGTCCTCCGCGGACTGAAGAGCCTCTTTGATAGTAGGGTCGTCTGGGGTGCCGATGCATTCCGGAATTGCTATACTGGCTCTGGGGCGAAGGTTATAGTCGTGTGAATGCGCTGCAGGATAATCATCTGTGTCTAGTTCATCATCTTCTCCTGATGTGCTTGATACGGGCGGATGGTAAGTGACTGCATCAATTGCAGATTCAACTGACACCTGTACTTCATTTTCGGCGTGGTTAACGTCGTCTTCCGGATCCGTGTCATATTCACCACTGTGAGCATCCCGGTGGTTAGTCTTCTGCAACTTCTGTGTGGCGAACAAGGACAGTCCCGGAAACTCGTTCTCTGAGAATCGTACATGCTTCGTGAGGTGCGTGCCGCTTTGTGAGAGAATTCTATAAATTCCCCCGCCATGATGCCCTAAACAAATTCCGTCAACCAGGCGTGTTGCAAACTTTTCCCTTTTCTTCTGCACTGGAGCAAAGAGAACCTTGCACCCGAATGGACGAAGGTGATACACGTAAGAGGGATACTCCCCAAAAAGCAACTCGTGTGGGACTTTTTCGGTTGTAGAGTGCTTGACAGCATTCTTACAAGACACTGCGTGGTCTACAGCATATGTCCAGTACTGCAACGGAAGCCCTGACTGTGCCAAAGATGTTCGAGCAAACGACATTAGAACACCTTGCGTCCTTTCCACAAGCCCGTTTGATGCCGGTGTGTATGGAGTACTCGTAGTGATTGAAACCCCTTTCTTGCGCAGTTTTCTTTGCGCCGTGAAGAACTCACTGCCTCCATCGCTGTGCAGACGTTTCAAAGTAAAACCCGACTGCCTCTGGAAGAATACAACATGCTGCAAGATCTCGTTCGATGTGTCTCGCTTAGAGTGCAGAAAGCGAACTGAAATGTGCCTAGTGTACTCATCTACAAGTGTAAGCATGTATTTTTGACGTGAGTTCGACATGAGTTTCACGGGTCCGACGAGGTCTACATGAAGCACTCCTGGTTCCGTGGCTTTGGTTAAGCTTCCAGAATAAAATCTTCGAAACTTCCCCTTTGCGCAGGAATCACAATTCACCTTGTCAGAAGAGGCGTTGGCAAGAATACCGTTTTTCAGCATACCGCTGATTTCTTTCTCGGATACTACGTGTGCCAAGCGGTTATGCCATATGGAAACAGAACGCCTTTGCGTTGAGCTTGTTCCAAGTGGAGACTCTGGTATGGACGAAGAAATATTCTGTTCAGTGACAGGATCACGCATCTGCATTTTTCCCAAGTCAAATTCCTCTTCATCGTCTGATTCCGACTCTTCATCACTCATCAGAGGTGGGTTTTCGTCACTGTCACAAGGTAACAATGCCTCACTCATATGGTCATCAGAGTCATCAATACTATCGTCAGAATGTGCATTACTGCCTGCATTTTTGACAACAGCCATCATGGTTCTCACCTTTTCATCGTCCATGTTGATAGTATGTGCGTCCTCAGGACATTTCTGTGACGTAATGTAGTACAATCCGTCCTTCTCCTTGGGGGCACTGCCAATAACACGAAAGTTATCCAAAGAGTCGATGATGAGTGCTTCTTCAGAAGTGAACAATACATACAGCCCCTTTGCAGCTAGGGCTGGCACGGAAAGTAGGCTCAATGCCGACTTGTCAGATGCCAGTGTCTTAGATAGAGATACCTTAGTGACAACGTCATGTGCTGCCCAATGTACTACCCTAGTACCCGTGGAGGTAGCCTTGACGGTGGAGTCGTCTCCAAGCGAAATGTTGACGTTGCAGGGTTGCTTGTTATGCAGTTGTTCAATGTCCGGGGTCATATGCGAGGTAGTTCCCGAGTCCAGCATCAACTGGTCGACTTTAGATGCTTTGCTGTCCTTCGTGATCGCCATTGCCAAGCGAACATGTGCATTGGTCTTCTTTCGTGTGTCCCTGCTAGCCTGTCGCGAAGTGCTCTGATTTGAAGTAGGTCTGTTCTGTCCTTTTTCACCAACGTTAAGACGATTGTGTGGATTTTCAGGATTCTGAAAACACCTAGCAGTCGAGTGGTTGGACTTTCTACAGTTGGAGCATTGTTGTTTTGCAACTCCGGCCACAGTGAGTCGTTCATTGCTGCAACCCTCCCTCTTGATAATCATGTGCTCTTCAATGATGCGAGCCGTGACAGATTCCCATGTTGCGTTTCTGTCAGCAAGGGTCTTGATAGCCGCGGTCACTGGTGCCATCTCTGCCACATCGATTGAAGAGATGAGCAATGCAATAGCCAGCTCGTCTGGCATCTTCGTGTTCATGCTCTCCAGTTGTTCCAGAAGAGCTGCCATTTCATCAATGTGCGACCCAATGTTTCTGCGTAGGCTAGTGTAGCGTAAAGACATCAGCTCAGTCATCCGAGAGATTCGGGTAGCTGTAGACTTCGAATCATACCGTTCATCTAGCTTCGAAATCATTCGGAAAGGGTTTCCAACATCGGAGCGTATTACGCGAAGTGATTTGTCAGTCACAGCGTGGATTATAATGTTGCTTGCTCTGCGCTGCATGCTCTGAAATGTAACCAACGCAGTCCTATCAGGTGCAGTTTCATTGACAAGTGCAACCTGGACGTCTTTTGCTTCGCAAGCGGCTTCAAGGCGGATCTTCCCAAGTCGGTAGTCGTCCTTCTCCTCTAAGGGTTTAATTCGAGGACGATCTTGATCAGACATGTTGAGAGTCCAACTGCGTACTGGTAAACGCGAAAGCTGCAGGACCACGAAAATTGAAACGATTGTGAACGAATAGCGCAGGTTAGAGATTACTGGGCCCCATAACCTTTCAAACTTTGTTCGTTGTCTTTATTTTTCTAGCGTCTCCGCACGAAGACCGTTTTATATTGCACTTCATGTGCAGTTGCGGTGGCATCGCGTTCTAGTTCATGTCAGGTAGTCGGCCTCAATTCCGCTGAATTGAGGCGATCAGTACTGTAGCATAATATATACGGGCCATTGACTACGGGTCCGAATATACTGAAAGTTATTTCCTATGCTTGTCACCACAGTAGACTGCTACCTCGTTACGTGGTTCTTTCATAGAACCGGAGTAGAGGAGTTGAGGTCTAGAACTGTGCTGTCAATAGAGTTGAAGAAGTGAGCCTTGTACTATTGCTGGAGATCCTTCTGCGACAGAGGTCAGAATTCGTTCCTCGTGCGTGTCTACATTGAAAGACACAACAGTGCAATCGCTTAACACGAGACTGTGCCATAAACCAAAGGCGACTTTTCAGTACAGTTAACGGTACAACGACAAGCTGTACCTTTGCATATGGCGAGCGAAAGAGCGTAAATCCAACCTCCACCTTCTGACCATAACCCCGGTGCGAGCACACCACCCCAATTGAGAAGGGTTTCTCTGGATCTGACGCTTATCATAGTCATGGAACAGGCATCGAGAGCGATTGAGATTCCCGAATGCACCCAAATAAGTCTTCGCTCATTATCATTAGCAGAAAGTTTCTAGAACACGTGTCATCTGCCTTCACCTTAGGCTTCCCGCCTGAATGAAATACGATGAGAAACACAAGAATTCAACAAAAAAAAACAGTCTCCCGTTACCCCTATTTCGTTTACTCACATTTTCATTTTGTACACACATTATGTTCTTCATGAATTCGCTACTGATGTCTGTACTGCAACCGCCGTCCTGCAGCATGAGTTTTCGAAGCCTCTCATTCATTCAATCTTTTCCTCTCCTCAAGATCATTATGAGGAATGATTTCCCATTTCATTTACACGACAGAGAGAAAAGGCGCAACATTCTTCTTGTCTCTTGAGCTTAGAAAGAGCTTTGCTTTGCTGCAGTGCTTCACGTTACAGTCTTGACATAGGAAATGTTTTCGAAAATACGTGGGTCGGATACAAGAATAGGAGAACGAATACTGCTCTCTTCTCTCAAGTGCAGCACAACGTGCACTTCTAAGCCATGAATTGCATTCAGTCCTTGAAATTTTATGAAGAAAGTTTTATCAGGTGACTTTCTCCTGTCGCTTTTCATGATTTGGCAGATAACGTGCTGGTAATTGTATGTAAGTTACCTACACATGTTTGGCTTAGTTTTACATTGCAGAAGACGGTCTGAAATATCACTCTTTCTATATTCCGAACCTTACAAAATGTCCGGGAAAGTTTCTAACTCTATGCATTCCAACTGATTTATGACAAGCAATAGCAATAATAACTGGATCATTTAAGGAACAAAAATACACGCAGGTTGTGTACTCTCATTGAATTTTCATGATGCGCGGCGCCCGGGAAGCAAGCATCCTCAGATATCTGTTACCCGCTATCCTTTCAAAAGTTCAAGAGACTCAAAAAAAGTAATAATCAATGAAGATGAATGTCATTTTTCAGAGAAAATTACCAATGATCCGCAACTCAGGTTTTTACGGATTCACCCATGCTCGTTACCTTTTCAAGTAAGGCACTCGAGACATACTGTACCAGAGGTTTCTTATCGGAGGTTTCTTCATTCTATTATTTTCTCAGAATGGAACTGTGTATAAATATGTGATATGTGCTCGAACCGCTCATCTATGCTCACCCACCAACATAGCGAAGAAGATCAAACATAAATTGTTCGGACCAAAGAAGAAGAAAATGAAACCGTTTTCCTTTTCCAAGGCCGTGATCATGTTTCTGGTGATTCTTAGTGCAAATTGCGCAGGAGCGCAAAGGTGTACTTTCTATGATGGCAGTCGTCGTATCCGAGGAATTTGTGCACCAAGTTCTGTCTGTTACAGTTTTCTCGAGGGAAGACGTTTCAGCCAATCGGGGTGCGACGGAACGGGATGTTGTGAAGCTCCGCTCAGAAGATGCAAAGGCGAAGGCAGACGCGGAGTCTGTAACATCGCAAGCTTGTGCAGGCCTGGAAACATACTTGGTCCTTGTGGTCGTGCCCCTTCTCTAGTCGTTTGCTGCAGAAACGGACCTTCCGGTGCGTAGGACATTTAAGAAGAAGAAAGACGGCTGTTTCGATGTTACCCGATTCTTGAAGGCATCGATTCCAACAGATGAGATAGAGCTTAGTGTGTCAAGGGCTTCTAGTGCGAAGCACCGTCATCCGGCGCAATGGAATAATTTGCTAATACGCCTGAGCTTATGAGCTGGCGCGCTAGCCGGTAAGAGTTCTGAGCAACGATACCTCAGCCAAAGTAGTGAAAAGGTAAATGTGAAGTGTATGGTTGTTTCTAGTTCTTCTTGGTAAGGACCGAATCCAACATGCATGTTTTGTGTTCTACATTTAAATCTCTTTCCCCAATAGCTTTCGTATGAAGGTGAAACTTCCTCTGTTCAAATGCATCAGTGAGAGAGAGCTAGAGAAGAGGACTGTAATTGAGAGAAATACTGTCTGAGAGAAGCGTGAACTTGCTAGAAGGATCGAAAGCATATGTACAGGATCAGAAGCATCTTTTCCATTGAAGAAGTTTTGCCCTTGCAAACTGAAGCAAGGTGTAGATGCTTTGTTGTGCATCATGTCATTCGAAAACGTATGAGTATATCGAGCTGTTAGTATTCAAGGTCAGGAGCCAGCAATTATCCAGCCGGCAGTCTTCGACACTGCCATGTCTTGGTTGCTTCCTCGTTCGAGAATTTACTATATCCCGTGTGCGCTACAGGTTCAAATATTTGCTCTTCGGTGAGGCTTCTTTTGATTATTCGCGATAACGGTGTAGCCCTTGCCACGGCACAAGAAATGCTACAGGAACGTCTAGAACACAGAGTCATTGGGTTTCTATTCACTGTTAGCCCTCATCTTTACACATCGAAAAAACCTTTAAATTCATGGTAATTTACTCGGTTTCTTCACATTTCAGGGCGTGTTTCCTTTCATCACCACCATAAAGCTTCTTCACCCGAATTTAGGAAGACTTGGGTTCGGGGGGACTTGAGATCCCTACTGTTATGATTAAAGGGAGGGAGAAAGATAAGAATCCGTCTCGTGTGGGTTTGATGGGGCAATGCATAGGTAGGCAAGTCGCGCGTGAGCGCAAGGGCGTAATAATGCCATGAAAGTGCGGAAGTTTCCCACTTCCAAGTGCGAATACTCGCGATGTGCAAAGGAATTTTTAGCGCGATGATGATGCTCCGCTCCTCGTTCAAAGTGAACCCCAAACTTGACACACAGGTCAGAGGACACGTCCTCAACGGCCCTGTGCACTTGAATTAGAACTAGCATCTCATGCGTCGAACTGCTGCGCTGTGGAAGTTTGTGATCACTATAGCGATTTATAAAATCTGGCACTAGGGATATTTTCAACCTCTCAAAAAGCAGTTGCAGTTCTTCCTAGAATGTGGTGATTCCTTCATATGACTCCCAGTCATTCCTCTCTCCCGTCGTTGGCCAACGGCACCTCCCCTTTTGCTCAGTGGTTATCATTCCCTGCATGACAGGTTATGGGCCTCATTCTACTGCTGCGCACGCGAGTTCGAATCCCACCGTACACCTCCTTCCCACACTACCCAATCACAAGCTCACACGTCAACCACCCGACGTTGTTAGAAGCAACCCCTCACAAGCTCACACGTCAACCACCCGACGTCGTTAGAAGCTACCTCTCACAAGCTCACACGTCAACCACCCGACGTCGTTAGAAGCAACCTCTCACAAGCCGACACGTCTCACACCCGACGTATTCACATGACGCCGAAAACCCATTTTCATCAGGTTTCAAGGTCCACCCCGCACTGTAAGACGTCATCAACACGCATCAAAAACCTTCAGGTTCAGGGTAAACCTGCGCTCATACTTTCAAGTTAATCCGGCAATCCTTCTCATTCAGTCACTCACATACGAGTTCAGGGGGACTGTGGTGATTCCTTCAACTCATTCATTGAACTCGTCTGCTCATTCCCACTTTGCGATGCTTCCTTCTCTGCTGATTCCTTCATATGACTCCCAGTCATTCCTCTCTCCCGTCGTTGGCCAACGGCACCTCCCCTTTTGCTCAGTGGTTATCATTCCCTGCATGACATAGAACAAATTAAAAAGGGCAAATTTGAGCTGGCAGTTTGTATTGTGGTTTAATGAAGTCATTTTCAAAGTATTCATGTTCACAAGACTAGGGTTATTGCGATTGCACTGTTGTATCTATCAATGTAGAAACGCACGAGGAACGACCTCAAAAACACTATTTTCAAATTTCATTATCAGCTCTTGAGGTTTTGAGGTGAGCTCAAAAAACGCTTCTGCTCTGTTCTCTGCCCTCAACTGCAAGCTATTCCTCTCGCTTTTTGCCGTGAAACTGCGAGGAGTGCTGTATTTTACTTCGCAGAAAATCTTACCACACATTTACTGTACTACTATACCTTAGTTGCCCATAACCGGAGTACAATACTGTGACAGAGCGCAAAAGTATACTACGTACTACTGTGGAAGAAGTGACAGGTGGAGCGCCACCAGAACGACAGTGAGTAGCACGAAGCTGTGTCTCCAGCACAATCCCGTGCCCAGCAAAGTAGTACAAGTAGAGACAGAGGAAAAGGCATGAGTAAAGGGTCACCGGATTCCTAGCTTTCACATACTGTACATACCAAGCTTCCAGCAGTCGATCTCAACAGCCGCGACATGAAGCCTGTACTTTCTTGGGGGTCCTTCTCCTTAGACCTGAGGCATCGAAAAAAACGACCCCTACGCTGTGCAGTTGTCCATAGGGTATTTCCATGGCGTGTTGCCAAGGACAAACAAGAAAACAAAACTCCCATACTCGTGTGTGGACGGAAGTCTTCAGGAAAACCACAGTACCAACAATACGATTGCTCCCTGAAACGGGGTTTTGGCGAAAATAGTGGAGATCGAGTCATTGTAGCCAGTTCCGTAAGTGTAGGACTCGTGCATACTCCACCGACAGTGTGAATCCCGATCGATCCAAATATAGCTCTTCCATATCACACACTACACCACTCTCTGCCTAGTGTATCGTTAAGGTCGTAATGAGCACATTTCAGGACTTGCGCCCGCGATGCATAAAGCGAAATAAAGGGTACGCAAGAGAAACATGATCTACACCTTCAAGACCTGCGTCTGAATGGAATGCATGAAAAGCCACTATAGTCAATGAATGCTGCCACGCATAAGCCGCACTAACCCCTCCGTCTGCTTCCATGTCTACGGGTATTACAGGCAGATTTCGCCTCAATATCTCGCCTCGCTACCCTCGCCTCCTATCCGTTTACCGGCGAAGCGAAGGTGGTACTGACTTCCCTTGCTTCCAATGCAATTCTCTACTTGTAAACGTACACCATCTCTAATGCCGTCTTCGTGGTAGCCATCACTTCTAGTTGGACTAAGACTGTAATCGCAGTCTCCGTTACCAATCATGAAATAAAAAGAAGAAGAAAAAAAGATTGAACTCGACCCTTACCAGAGTTGCAGACCTGCGATGCACGCCACATATCCCATTGACGCATGCACCGCTGAAACTCAAAACGAAGAGCGCTTCTTCTCAAACGGAATTTCCTCTCATCTCCGAAGGCAGCCACGAAGCAGCGAACATGCACTCTTGCACATACAAAAAGTCGCGATTTCTGGAATTATCCTCAGAAACGCTACAAATGCAACCTCATAAGATGTTCCTTCCTGAGTGTAATTTGCGGTAAAATCATCTTGATAGTCAAGGAATCCGGGATCGTTTTCCTTTACAAGATGATTTTATCGCAAATTACACTCAGGAAGGTTCATAATAAGAGCAGATACCTAGCTTCCAGTAATGACGACTGATCTCCTGGCCCCAGTTGATGGCACAGAGGAAACATTGCCGCCGATTCCTGTCTCCTCCTTTTTCTGTTCGATCGGTCGAAGGGTGGGGAGATCGGAACGGATCGCTCTCCCGTTTTCGGCGAAGAGCACCGGGAGATCGGAGAGAGCCTCTCTTGTCATCTACTGCCCCACTCTCATCATCTTGTTCATTTTCGACGCCTCAGTCCCGCATAACGCACAAAGTACACACGTTGCCCGAATGGCATGTCGTCGTTCCCGACACACCTTCCTCAATAGCCAATCGTATCATCTGATCTCTAGGTTCTCGTAAAATTCATGGCTGGAAAACTATCACCCACCATTAATATCCAAGGGTATCGTACTGTGCAGTACATATTTCTATTTCAAATATCGCACTCATGAGCATGCAGCTGCCTCACGTTTTATTTATGAGTTAATTGCCAAAAGGTTCACAGTTGGCAGAGCCCCCAACCACAGAAGGTTGGAGCTTGTACCTCGTATCTCTGTGTCTTCCTGCGTTCGCTACATGAAGTCGCACACGTGCATAATGCAAGAGTACAATGCAATTTTTCCACTTCCGGAAACATTCGGAAGAGAAGAGCAGGATTGCTAAAGAAACACAACTGCACCCTAGCAAATCGGTGCAGCAGTCATGATGCTCAAACGCCATTATTGTTTCCCCACGTACCAATGAACCCTGCATCAGATCCATCTTCTCCTCCAATAGCTCTTTCAATTTCATGGTAGGGCGCGGGTTTGGAGGGAAGGGATGGTTGGTGTCTCTGGATGTCTTCTCGTAAGACGGAGAAAGACAACAGAGACGGCACGCCTTGTAGGACGGAGACGCGGCGAGAGACGGAGCGAGGCGCGCTTCGGTCTACTCGACCTCCCGTAGAACACGGGGGAGTGGCGATGACTTCGCGTTGCGTTGTGCATCAACCTTACTGATGTGATGATCATGTTCCCCCCGATGTGAGAGAGAATGAGGGATCGACTTCTATTCCTTCTTGAAGCTCGCCTTCTCACCGACAGAGCAGCATATCACAGACAGTACGCGACACAGACAGTACGCGATGTAGACTTGTCTCACGGCTAACAAAAATTGGTAAATTATCCCAAAGGGGATAACATGCGATCTCAACACAGTGCGACAGCGCCAGCGACACACAGTACGTCGCGAAACGCAACGAACACGCTCCTGTATGTGTAGTGATACAAGAGGGGGGGAGTTGCGATATAAGAGCACTTTGAATAAGAACGACCTCGCAGTAAGACCACCATTTTTGCTTGGCACGGAATCATAACTTCAAGCACCATCAAACAATGTAATGCCAAGCACACAGGCCCTTTCTCGGCTGGTATTTCAAATGCATCTTAGAAGTCCCCCCCCACAGCCCGCCTGTTCCATTTCTCCGACCAACGGATCATTACGGTGCTCCGAAATGACCCGTCACTTTCCACCGGTGGCTCACGGCTCGCTGAAGAGGCGCAAGTGTGGCTTTCGTGGAAAGAGAAAGCCGAGGCTGCGCGTTGTCTTCAAAAAGGCGAGAGCGCCTCTTCTGTGGTGAAGCGTTTTGGAATTGGTCGCACCACAGTTACAAAAGTTGGCAACTGCTTACTGGTGAGATTCTGCAGCGTGCTAAGGAGTACAATGGGCATCCTGTGCGAGATTTTTGAATAGCAGCAACCTCAGATTAAGAGCAGTATGAAGGGGTTGGCACTGGGGGCTCTTATATCGTGGTACTCCCTGTATTGTGGATCATGCCCAGTTCTCCCAATCTTCCAGAACACTACCCTTCTCACTGGGGTATTGTGGAACACTTTCCGTGTTCTTAGGCATCGTCAAAAGTCTGTAAAGTTTCCCTGATTTTCCTGGCAAAACTTTATGTGCGATAAATGGCTCATGAGCGGCGGGGGAACTACGGAAAACCCGGCAAAGCCCATACTTTGTGTGCCTCAACGCATTCTCGAAAGATGAAGTAGACCACGTGCAGCCACATGGGTCTGCTCCGGACCGTCATCGTTCTGGCCACTTCATGCCCGCCTAGTTTTGTGTCTACGCAAATATGCCACAGGTCTATTGTCGCTTGAGCTCCCGTCAATCTCTAAGCTATCTGATACCACTCTTCGTGGAACATTGGGATGTTTATTTTCTTTCTCAATCTCCATCGTTGATGTAAAGGTAGCCAAGGGGGTTTTGGGCGCTCCCGCATGTGTTTCCATATCCGTAGCCAGTCCGCAGTCATTCATGGTTTCACTGCACGTGGGTGATCGATTCGTGAGAAGCAGTGCAGACTTGGGCTCAACACTGAACCTTCTTCGGTTTATTTTGCTGCTCGCTCGCGGTGAAGGGCAAATCGCGTGAGACAGTATATTGTTCACAACGTAGGAAATTTTCATCAAAACAGCAATTTCACCCAATGCACATGTTGCCATCATGCCGCTGTTCAGTATTGTTTTGATTCGGTCGGTCAAAACACACGCAGCTTGTCTACGGGGATAATTTGAAGCCTTCTATACCCCAAAAGTGTCTGTTTGCGGCTCATGTGCATCTAGTAAGTGTGTTGGAGATGACCCAGGAGGGGCATTATCGAACCTTTTCATGAATTGAAAATTCATAGGCCATATGCCTGCTTATTGAAATGATTTTCTTGCCACATCTGAGGTCACGGCTTCGTGTCCCGCACTTGTAAGCTTTACCGTCATTGCAGTATTCGTGCAGGAGAAGTGAATTATTGCCAACAGCTGGTCCCTTGTCCTCTTGATATCCCTTTGGAACGCCTGATTTGCTGATTGGTCGCATGGTTGCAGGATATGTGTAGTGTTGGCTGGAAGTTTAACGGTTATGATATTTCGGCTTTTTCATTCAGTTATCCATTCCTGACTCTTGTAGCATAAACACCCCCAACGGCGGAGAGGTGTTGCTAACAGTCCGATGGCCCTTGATGGGCGCAAGACGGGGGACTCTTCCTGCTCACGGAACTGGGCACGGGCCCGGTAGCAGTGTGGTAGAGCGGTCGGGTTAGGCCGCGCGCATGCACGAGCGGATCGACGTCTCAACGCCCCGGAGCAGCGCTGGGTGACGTACCAATGCCGACGCGCGGAAGCGGATGCCGGCTTGCTCGCGTATCGTGCAACCCGACTCGTGCCGGTCCCCAACTAAAAAGGCGTGCGAAGGCGCCCCCTAATTAGAGGAAGCTGGAGGGTTTCGCCGCGGTCGTGGATCGTGACCAAGCTACCTTGGTCCTCTCCTCGCCAGCGCCCTTTCTCCTATTTAATATACAGATCGAAGTTAACGTACTATAGTACAGTACCGTGCTACTGTACCAGTGCGGGTCGTCCCGCACTGTAATACTGTGAGGCATCAGGCTGACAGCACACGGGTCGTACACGTGTGCAGGCGCGCGCGCTGTAAGATAAGCGCGCGCGCTGTAAGAGAAGCGCGCGCGCATGCTGTAAGGTCCGTACCTTACAGCGAGATCTAGATCTAATTGCAAATCTAATGTATACAGTAGTCGTTGGCAATTATGCCACATCGCCCCCCACTTAACGGTGAACGTCCGCGTTCACATCAGCTTGTAGAGATGGCCATGTCGATTCCCATAGCTGCCCTGGTCGTATCCGAGACCTCCAGTACGTCACTGATTCCATTGGGTCCGAGCCCGGTCCGTCGTCGGTCCATTGCCCCTTTTTCCTTTCCTCGCCTCTTCATCCCCGGCGGCTCTCCGGGGCGCGTCGTATTCCTCCTTTTCCCCCTCGCCTGTCTTTCTCTGTGCGTGCTCGCCGTCCCCTCGCCTCAAGTCTACCGCCACGTGCTCCCTGTCAGAGACTCGTCGGGATCGTCGGTGTTCTTTTGCTCGCTGGGCGACTCCGACCCCGGCTCGTCGATGTCGGCGCCTCTTCCGGGCTCCTCGGTGGCCCCGGGTATGATCCCTTCGTCGACGGTAGACGTCATCCCCCGTGGGGGAGTTATTTCGCGTCAACCCGATTTGCCGTTGCTCCCTCACGCCACTTTACTGCCGTTCCAAAAATCACGAAGCGCCGGGGAATCGCCCCCGTCAATCGAGTTCGTCCCCGCCTCCACACCCCCTGGATCGCGTGCACCCGACCCCGCCGTCGTTCGGGGCTCCTCCTTGACCGGCGAGAGGAACGACTCCACGACGACGTGGTTCGGATCGCTCCTGGAGCGATCCGTCCCTCTTCCCGTCGAGCGTCTTCGATTTCCATGGCGCCGGTTCCCCTGCTCCGGGGTGACCGTGGGCGAGCTGCTGTCCAATGTAGATGGCGTGATTATGAACGCGGAATTTGTGCACGAAATGTTGTGGTCCTCTCTGTCACGTGCTTTTCTCGACGTTTCAGATATCCCGCGAAAACAATTTTTGCCTGAAATTTTGTGTATGACAAAAACATCTTGTCGCGCGACAAAAGATCTTGATGATTTTTTCGATTTGTGGTCAGGCATCGCACTGTACGCCTCCTACATATAAGGGACGCCGGTGTTCGTGCGATAAGCGTGGCGCCACCCTCTTTCGTCCTCCCCTCAGTCGTCGTGGCTCCGGTTGCATGCGAACACACGCCCCACGGTGGCCTTCCCTGTTCCTCACCTCCAGGTCTTATCCTTCGACGTCTCTGCCGTCGGTTTCTGGGGTAGTAATGCGCGAGCCGTCCGCGCGCCCGTGATAAGAGTATCCTCGTAGGTCGCTGGTGGTAACTCTCTCGGTCGAGCGGAAAGCTATTGCCCCTTCCGCCGTGAAGGGTTGTCGTCACGTCCTCAGCGGCACGAGCCGCCAGCCTTCTTTGCTCTCGGAAGGGGGCCATTCCCCCATGTTCTAACGCGTCACGTCGCGGGGATCGATAGTCGTGTCGGCGAGCTCCTCTCCCGACTTCTCGTCTTTTCGAAATGTCCAAACCGGCGTAGCTCCCGTAGTATGGGGGCGCGCAGCGGTATGGAGGAGGGACCCTTTCTCTCCAACAGGGCTCGACGAGGGTCGCCGTCTTTTCGTCGCGCCCTTCAGTTGTTGCGCCGTTACTATTTCCTTCCCTCGTAATTACCTTCAGCGTCGACGCATTGCGGAGGCGCTCGAACAGTAGCTTCACCTTCATGCCGTCATTACGTCGGAGCGGTGAGGATACCCGCGGGTCGCGAGTGAAGAGGCGTGGCTGTTCTTGGCTCGGCGTTACCTGGTCTTTCCACGCGTAACGCGTACCGGGGGTGTCGGCGGAGGTCGTCCCTCGCCGGACTACCCATCCGCGAGCGTCGGTATTGCGGACTTGGGTTTCGTGCCATATCCTCGTGTTACGCGGGACCGGCACACGGACTCTCATTTCGAGGGGCTACGGTGTCCCCCTCCACCCACTTCCGTTCGTCGATCATATCAGTGATCTTGCCATAGGCGGGGATCGTCCCCTCCGCCGTGCTCCTTATTCGCGAGTGTCGGTAGCGCGTGCTCGTCGTCTTCTGTTGCCCGTAAAATGGCGTGTCGGCGGTCTCCGCGCCAAGCCAGTCGGCGAAGCGAGGGTGTCCCGCGGCCCTGTACGGTGAGTGTGCGGCACATGCGAAGAAGGTTTCAGACGGTGTTAGGGTACATGCGCGTTGTAGTCGGGCGTCGGTTTTTCTTCCGTGTGTCGGCGGTTCGGTTCTCGTCGAGTCGAGTTGCCCAGTCCGGCGAGAGCGTCGGGCTACTCCCTCAGCAGGGCGATGCGCTCTTGAAAGGCGCTCGTGCGCTTGTCGCGCGCGACTTCCTCCCCGCGTCGGGAGGGGAGGTACCTCTTGGTTGACGGTGCAGGCTTGTTTGGATGTCTTCCGGTGGTCGCTTGCGGTCTGGTGCGCGCGGTGTAGCCTGTCCCTGCTACTCAACGGAACCGTAAGGAATGCTCGCAGCGCGATGAGCGTGTTAGTAGCGTGGGCGGGGTCAGGTCCGTGTTCTCCGGCGCCCCTCGCCGTCGGCGGCGAGAGCTCGTGCCCGCGTATAGTCGTCGACACGCAGCGGGTTCAGGGGAGCAAAGCCGGTTGAATGACTTGAGATACGCGCAACGAGATGGCGATGCGCCCGCTCCGAAGGCGGACGTGTGTACCCTCGGGCGGGTACTCGCTGTACCCGCCCCTGAACCGCCGCCGTCCGCCTTTTCATGACATGTCCGGTGGAATACAGTACCAGAACACGAAATGCACGTGCTGGTGTAATTTCCTATCCTTGATTTGCCGTTACTTTTTGGGGGATGGTGGCGGTAGTCATTTCGTGATTACGCGAGCGGTGTTGTTGCGTGGCGCGCAAACTCCGGCGACGCTCGCGTGTAATTGCCCCTCACCTCTTAATTTCCTTTATTATAGGGCGGCTGTCTGTTGCGGTTTTGGGGTATCTTGCTTCCGTGCGCGGGTATAACTATGTTGGAGCGTGTTGCTCCGAACGTCCCCCAAGCACGGGAGCCCATTCCATACGTCTTGTGTGCGCAATCGCGCCCCTTCGACCTCTACCCCGATCATCATTTCCGTCGATCGGCCTTCACGGAGCCTATTTGCCCCCTACGCCGGTTTCCCTTTTCCGGTGATCGTCTCATTCGTTGGGCGTTCCTACCCTCCACTCTGCATGGGATATTATTTTCTCTCTCCGCGCCGTCTTGCTATTTTCGATCATAGCGAGGACTACGATTCTTCAGGCAGTTCGTACTGCCCTCATCGATGAAGTAGGATCCTACTTCCTGCGTCTTCGGCCTCGGCGAAGTCAATACGGCTTTCCTTCGGTACGTTTTCTCTGTCCCCACTCGTGAGAGATCAGTTCTAACCATAACAAAACGGTTCGATTTAACCGCCCCGAGG
Organism: Chondrus crispus; assembly: GCF_000350225.1. Lineage (NCBI taxonomy): Eukaryota > Rhodophyta > Florideophyceae > Gigartinales > Gigartinaceae > Chondrus > Chondrus crispus. Next base: position 527,949 of record NW_005179090.1, on the reverse strand, counting down.
CGGTTGAGGGCCCCTCACTTAAGACTGGACGTCCGCGTTCAGTTCCGGAGTGAAGCCCCTACCTGTACGCGCTCGAAGTCTTTTCGCGTAGCGCGACACTAATTCCTCTGGTACATGTGTGCGCGCTGTCCAAGTGTGTTCGTCGTAGTCCGTCCACTTTATGAGGAACTCCGTGGTTCCGTCCTCTGTGGTTCGATGCCGGAGTACTCATTCGACGGCATACTGAGTACCCTCGGTGACCTTGTCGGCAAGGTCACCCGGGGTTGTCGTACTCATCCGTGGTACGCCCGTCGGCGGTGGCGCGTACACGCAGCGATCTGCAGAGACGCGCTCAGTAGCGCCATCACGATCGATCGTGATGGTTCGGCGGTCGCTCGCGAGAACTCGGTAGGGTCCTACCGCCGTGTACGCCAACTTATTTGACGTCTTTCCCCATTGGTGGGATTGAGGTATACATATTCGCCGGGACGGAGTCGCGAGTTGATCCGCCGTATGCCCTTATCGAAGTCGCGCTTGTAGCGGGCCTGCGTCCGATGCAGGCTCTCGTAAGCCATCTGAATGGTAGAGTACAAGGTCTTGAGGAACTGGGCGCGTTGGTTTCCCCTATCAGAATGGGGTGTCTCACCGTCGGCTCGTCGAAGAGAGAACTGCGGCGGTGGCCTACTGAGCACGAGCTCGAATGGCGTGGTGCGCGTGGAGCGGTGTACGTGGGAGTTATTTGCGTACGTAAGCGGCCCCACGTACACGTCCCAGTCATCTTAATGCTCACCTACGTAGTTGCAAAGCATTGTGGCGGTCGTTCGGTTCCATCGTTCCACTTTTCCGTTAGTCTGCGGATGGTACGCCGACGTAAATAGGTTCGTAATTCCGAGAACCCGGCACGTGCTGTGGAAGAACTTGGGGTTGAACTGCGGTCCGTTATCCGACAGTAACGTGGGCGAGACGCCGTACTTAAATACCCAGGCGTCGCAGAACGCAACTGCGACGGTGTAGGCGGTAATCGTACGTAATGCGACGACCTGCGTGAGCTTAGTGAAGCGATCGCTAATTACGAGCAGGAACCGTTTCCCTGACTTCGTCTTGGGGAGCGGACCCAAGATGTCGATGGCCAGGCTCTCGAGCAGCCGCGTTGCTGGGAACAACTTCAAACGGTTGAGGTGTTTCCGGAACTTAACCCGGCTCATCGCGCAGGTCCGGCACCCTCGCACCATCGCGGCGACGTCGGCGGCGAAATAGGGCCAGTAGTACTCGCGACGGAGCGCGAGGACATGCAATTCTGGTCCGGGTGTCCCACGATGGCCGGGTTGTGGCACAGTCGTATCAATCGTGCGCGCAGCGTTCGAGGGAGCACCACTTGTACGATATCAGGGTCGAAGGGGTGTCTCCGTTTGAGCACCCCCTGGTGGACCTCGAAGAACGCGGAGTCCCGGGACTCAGACTGTCGTGCCAAAACGGTTTGGCAGAAGTCATCTACGCGTTGCTCTTCGGCGATCTCCTCTATCTTAAGAGGAGCCGGAAGGTCTTCCTGCAGAGGGGCGACCGCGGAGGCAAGCGCGCTAGCCTCGTGGTCTGCGGCGCGCTCGATGTCGGTGGCGTCGAACTCGTCATTCTCTTCCCAAAACGAAGTGAGTCCTTGGAGAGCGGGGGCTTCGTCGTTGCACCTCGGCTCTTCGCGCGCTCGGGCGCGGGACCTTCTTCCTGAGTTGGCTTGGTTCCGTGTCGTCGCGAAGACGTGCTCGACCTTGTTGTCGCAGCTCACGGCGCAAACGTGGTCCACGAGCTCGTTCGATACGTCTTGAACGGTCGTGTCCGCGTCGAAGGTAAGAATATCGTCGTCCACCTCGACAGTGGGGCGAGGGTCGTCGGCGACTCTCCGCGACACGAGACGTGACAGGGCGTCGGGAACGTGGTGTACACGTCCGGGGCGGTACTGAATGGTGAAATCGTATTCAGCCGGACGTAACTGCCACCGGGTTGGTCTTCCGGAGCTCTCGGCGAGAGACATGAGCCACCTCAACGCGTCGCGATCCGTTCGGACGGTGAACTTTGTTCCTTCGATATACGGCCGCAGTGTGCGGACGCCCACACTACGGTGAAGCACTCGCACTCCGTGGCGCTGTAGTTGCGCTCGCTGTCGTTCAGCGAGTACGACCAATACCCGACGGGACGCCAATCGTTTGGCTAGTCGTGCTCTTGGAGCAGCGTGCAGCCTAACTGATAGGCGCTCGCGGCGGTGTCGATCATGTACGGTCGGCCGTGTCGGGGCGGCGCGAGAATTGGCTGTTGATCATCCGTTCCTTCAACGTCTCGAAGGCTTGCAGTTGTACCTCCGTCGGGTCATCCAATTTGGGGTCCGCGTCTTTGCGCGTCATGTTCGTTAATGGACGTGTAATTTTCGCGAACCCCCTGACGAAGCGGGGGTAGACGTTGCACGCCCCAAGAAATGAGCGCACTTGCGTCAACTTCCACGGGAATGTGAACGTCTTGAAGGCATCTGCCGCCGCTTCGGCGACACTCAGCTTACCTGAGGAGATGACGTGCCCCAGGTAGTGCACCTTCGGACGAAAAAAGTTGCATTTCTTGAGCTTCAGGGAAATACCGGCGCTCCTCAACAGGCTCGAGACAGTGTCCAGGTGCGTTGCGTCTTCCGCGTGCGTACACAAGAACACAATGACGTCGTCGAGATACGCGAGGCATATCCGCCACCTTACCCAGGATAAAATAATGTCCAATGCACGTTGGAAGGTGGCCGGTGCCCCCTTCAACCCGAACGGCATGCGTAAATGGCGGAACATACCTGTAGTGCAATGTGCCTGTCAGGCCGGAATCAGGGTCCAAGGTTCCAGCGACAACACAACCAACAAACAACAACCAACAAGAGTTGCCGACGGCACAGCCCTACGGAGTGTCCGATTCTACCTTTCCCTTTAAGTGGGTTTGCGGCCCACAGTAGCTCAAGTCCCTGATAGGGGGGGCAAAAGGAAGAGGCCCGCCCCAGGACGAATGGTGGTAGAGTCTTGTACAGGCAGTTGCTCGGCGAGTTCGGGGCGGTGATTACGAAGCCGTGCCCGATGGGTCGTAAAGCTAATGCTCACGGCGCGCCTGTTACGCCTTATACCCTTGATAAGGTCTTCGACGGGGGCGTCGCAACGCAGCCCGACGGGAATTTGCAAACACGTAGCAGAGTTACACCTCCGTACTGCCCGATGGCAAAGTACTGACACCGGAACGGTCGCAACCTGTATCCGATGGAACCAACACTGTCTTGTATACACAACAGGACCTTCGAGGGAGACGTCGTCGCAACAGCCTCCGTCGGTGGACGTAAACAAGTAGCAGCGCTACATCCACGTGTCGTCCGATGGCCAAGACATCTACACCGGTCCGGTAGCAACCAATGCCGTTGGCACCAACGACAAACAAAAGAACCAACACAAGAGCCCAATGACTCCAGTCGTCACAATGCAGATCGCAATCAGGCACTGTGGAACCAACACAAGATAAGGGAATAGAAATAGAGATGGAAATAGAAAGAGATAGGTGAAATAAAGGAAAAGGAAAGGGAACCCCCGAGCGCAAAGGATAACGTAATCTGTGGTAAAAGGGAGCGTCTTGGGAAAGACGGACTTCGACCAAGGCGATATTCAACTCTGGCAACTTGGGTTACCTTTACTGGCTTGGTGGTCAGAGGGCTAAGGTATATATCGCCCCGCCGGAGCCACTACAGTAGCTCGCGGCGCTAGATACTAGATCTAATCTAGTGGCAGCAAAATTAATGTCAACTAATTAACTAAATAAAATAAAATAAATAAAAATTAAAACTGTGCAGTTATTCACACGTGTGTACCCCAACCCGGACTACTTTTCATACACAAATATTTTCCTTTCTTTTCACCCCCCTTTTCAGGTGCGTATTGCACTACAGTACCCATATGCGTCGTGAAGGTAGTTTTATCCCGGTCTTCCGGAGCGACCGGGATCTGCCAGTAGCCTGAGTTGCAGTCCAACGTCGTAAACACGGCGGCATCCCCAAGCGAATCGATGCAGTCATCCATGCGGGGCAGCGGATAGGAATCCGCCGCCGTCTTGACGTTGAGGCGGCGGTAATCGACGCAGAACCGAAGAGAGCCGTCTTTCTTCGGTACGAGCACCACCGGGGACGTCCACTCGGTGTTCGCAGGCTCGATGACGCCGGCGTTCAACATCTTGTTGACCTCCTTTGCGACCATATCTCGCATCGCGGGCTCCTTACGATAGGGCATCGAGCGTATCGCCTTCGTACCCGGTTCGAGGGCAATGCGGTGCTCCGTGGCTCGGATCGTTCCGAGCGCACCGCTCCACAGACTGGAGTGCTTACGGAGCATCTCGAGTACGTGGCCACGGAGCTTGTCATCCTCGATGTATGACAAGTCGATTTCTTTTTCCCAATCCATCGGCAGATTTTCGGGATCCTTTTTCTGGGGGAGTACAGTACTCCCCGCCGTCGGTTGACATAAAGGTGACCGTTCGTCCGGGTCGACTCCCCTGCCCCCAGCGGTCGTCTTATCGTCGGAGTCGGATCGACCAACTCTTACCTCCCCGACTTGATCCGTCAAGTCGGTCAGGTGTAGCGCGTGTAGTATAACCCCCCCTGGGGCTTTTTAGTTAGATTATATCAACAACGGATCTAGTGCTGTAGAGCCCGATGCTCTACATTACCACTGCCCGTGGCCATGTGTACCCCTCGCGTGCAGGACCCCCGCGTGCACACATGCACACGTGTATCGCGCGCGGGACGGAAGCGCGTGCGCACACGTGTACTGTCAGCCCCGATGGCTGACAGTATTACAGTACGGTCCGAACTGTACTACAGTAGTCCACTACAGTACTTCGGTATTGTAGAGTTGTAGATTGTTTTGTATATTAAATATGGAGCGGACCGGCGGCGGTGGAAGAGGACAAGCACGGACTTGTCACCCACCGACCATCAAGGTCTGACTTCCGGCTTATTCTAAGGTAGCGCTCGCTTACTACCTTAGAGCGGCACCGAGCGCGGGTTGAGGACGCGCGCGGTACGCCCACGAGCCGGCTCTCCCTCTGCTCGTCGGTACTGGATCGTTACCCAGTACCGCGCCGGGGCGTCGAGGCGTGGAACCACTCGCGCGTACCGGCGTCCTCCCCGTTCCCGCTCTACCACGCTACCCGGGCCCGCTGCCCGGTGCCGTTACCTGGTGTCCCGCTTCACCCCTGTCTTCCCGATCGACAAGGGTCCCGGTCGAACTGCACATACACCCCTATCGCTAGGGGTGTTTAAGCTACAGTGGTCTCCCGACCTAGAAGACTCTTGAGTCCGATCTCCGAGAAGACTTCCGCTTCCCTCCGCGAAGCGATCGCGTCGAGACGAGCCAAGAGTTTGAGCCCTCGATCTGCTCCGAAGCGGCGGATCTGAGTTCGGCAGCTGTGCGGTCCCCATCCGCCCCGTCGGGCGACGGCGACGCAGGTCCTCATGACCGCGAACCGTCGCTCGGATCCTCCGAGGAAAGAGCGGCGGCGATGTTCGAATGCATAGTCGAATACATCGAGGAAGTCCGTACTCCCCTTCGGATCGATGTATCGGACCATGTATACACTCGATGTATGGCCGAACTCCGCTCCCTGCGTGAAGGGAGGTTTGATGGAGTGAGGCAGTCCTTAGAGAATCTCCGAGCACTGATCGACGAGTTACACTCGCGGATAGTTCTCGTCGAAGACTCCCGCTTCGCTGCGCCCGGACCGTCCGGGCGAGGTCGCCCTGAGAGGCCAACCTCGGTGAGACAACCAGAGGACCGAACCTCTCCGTCCTCAGAGCAATTGGTTGCGTTTGCGCACCTCTCCGCTGAGCTCAACGCCACTCGGCGGCGTGCTCGTGACCTGGGACGTACCATGGCCGAAGGGCTACCCGGTGCCCCATCGAGAGAGCCCGGTGGTATCGTATCTCCGAGCGCCGCTGCCCCCGAAGGTTGGCGTCCAACTAGTGCCGCTACCAGTCGGACTGCAGAAGGAAGCCGTCCTCCGATGGACGCGAACTTCGCGTCTGAGACCCAAGCCTTGCCGCCTATCGCCGGAAGTAGGCGGCAGGTGGACCACGTATCGTACGCGGACGAACAGGACCGTGGAGGAGCCGCCCGCGGATCCGGAGAACCGATGTTCTTCGTCGATCCCCGCTGGGCCGGCTACCCGCCGCGGAGTTACGCCGAGCATCCAGGTCCGGTAGACGTCCGTACGGTACCGGTTACCTCCTTCGGCACGCTGGGTCCCGCTGAACCCAGGCTCGAGCCGGCACATACGATGATCCAAGAGTTCAGCACTGTTGCTGACTATCGTATGTACCGCTTGGATAACACCTCAAGGCTCGTTACCTCGGGTGACGCGGGACAGATCGCAAAGTACGTCCAACACTGTCGTGGGATCCGTCCCACGATGCCCAGCTTCGACGGTACCGACCCGATCCAGCTGCTGCCGTTCTTGAAGGATATCCGAATCACTTTCAACTCGCAACACCTGACCGAAGGTGTTGCGGTACGAGTCCTCGCGTACTTCTTCGAGCGCGACGCGGAGCGCCTGTATACGAGTTATACGATGCGTGACCTCCGCGCCGGCCAGCTCCATGACGACGTAAGCTGGCCGGGGCTCGTGAATCAATTCTTGAAACGCTACCTCACGGATGAAGTGTTAGGTGAAGCGTACGACGCTGTCGCTACGGCGCAACAGCAATCGCATGAGACGGAAGGCACGTTTGCCGACCGACTCGAGACTGCCGCGTTCCGATGCACGGCAGTCTTCTCCGAACAGTCCCTCGCGCACTACTTCGTGCGGGGACTTGCACCGGCAACCCGTGCCGCAGTATCCGAAACTGTGCAAAGGCTGCCAGGCAATCAGAAGACCGATCTCTCGACTATTCGCTGTATCGCCACGGCGGAAGGTACAACGTACCGCGCTCGGCGCGGTTTACTTCCGCGGGATCCGAAACCGGCAGGGAGGGCTGGCAGGACTACGACGTCCGCCGCAACAAGTTCGCCCGCCTCGACCCTTCATGTCGGGGAGGATGAGTGGCAGGCCGACCCTGTCCTCATTACGCAAGGAGCAGGGCCAGGTGGGGGTCGACCCCCCTTACTGATGTCGACCGGAACGACATCGAGTTACGCCACCGCGTTCGCGGCCACTCCAAGAGTGGCAAGTGGTACGGACCCCTGGGTCGCAGAGCTCGACATATCGAACCGAGATGCAGGAGACCAAGCGCCTCGCGTGCCCCTCCTCACCGATGAGAAGGCCCGGCACGCGGCGACCTTCGCCTCAACGGACGGCAGCGCGTACGTGTGCTGGCCATGCTGTACGTACGGGCATGCCATGTACGCGTGACCGTTCCTGTCGCCGGAACAACGAATGTTCACGGCGTACAGGAACGACCGCTACCAAATGGAGACGCGCCCCCGTGCGTGTAATCTCCTCCGGCAAGCGGCGGGCGAGGGCCCTCCCCCGCGTCAAGGTTTCCCGAACCGATCGGATGAGGGCGCACGCTTCGCCCCCCGTGGAGGCGGGTACCTTCGTAAAGAAGTCGATCGTCGAGATCGACCCGCCTATCGGCAGGCGGACACAAGGTACCCCCGACGATGAGAAAGAGGAAACCGAGACCGTTCTCGGTTACCCCAACAGGTACAAAATGCGATAATGTACCTGCAAGACTGGGTAGAGGACCCGTACCTTCTACCCATGGAGAGTCATGAAGGAGAGCCGACTCGCTTCGTCCCCCATATCCTGCGACGACCGGACGCCGCAGGTCAAGGCCCGGAAGTACCCGAGTACTTCGCCAAGGCCGCCGAGCCGCAGTGGGGGAATCGTCCCAACCCACGTGGCCGGCTACCCGAAGAAGACCTGGCCGTCGATAGCCAGGAGGTTAGCTCCGATAGCACGCGTAGTTCGAAAAAGGGTAAAGACGGTTACGTACAGGCGGTCGCGTGAGCCGTCTTTTCCCCACGAACTAGACCCGACCCCGCGTGCTCGCCAAGGATACGGGGGGTATTGTCCGATAATACATCCCCCGCTACCGGAGGCGAGCACGGGAGCTTCTGTAATGCCGATACAGGAGGGAGCGCACGTCGAGGCCTCCGAAGGCCCGACGTTAGGAGGACAAGACACCTGGACAACCGAAATCCCGGTGAGGCGTAACAATGGCGACGGGGGCAACGACGACCGAAAAGATTCGGTCGACCCCCTGACTCTCGCGAGCCCAAGGTCGCCGGAGAGGGGTCCGTGTCGTACAGACTTGAATAATCCGGGGGGGCGTCACTGATCCGCGGACGCCCCAAGAAAGGGGGAGAAGGAAACGGAAGCGGGGCCAGCCCCGAAATCGAAGGCCCCGGCGGAACGACCTCATGAGGTCGTTCCGGTATCGTTGCACCGATAAGACCGCCCCGAAGGTTGTCGACGGCGTCATTTGCCTTATGATGTCGAAGATTTACAACGTCCTCGGCTCGATAGCCACAGAGGAAACTGCAATTAAACCCGCACAATCGCCGTTGATACGTGCTCGGGGTATATTCTGGTGAGTAAGGCCGACCTTCCCCCCGATTGGACGCGTTACGTCTTGCACGACGCACCTCTGCCACGATTGGCAGGCGCGAATAGCAACCCCCTCAAGCTTTCGGCCGTCGTCCGCCTGGCCGTGCGGGTGAGGAACACGGTGTTCCGAATTCCGTTCGTAGTCGTGGACCGCCTCGCCGTGTCGGTCCTCCCTGTCACGGCCTTCATCGATACGCATGTGCGATGTATCGACATCGAAGCTCAACGAATGGAGCTACGCCAAGACGATTCCGTCGCCATCGTCGACGGAAAGGAGGAGTCGACTCCCCGCACCAGACGACACGGGCGACACACGGGTCGGCCAGACGTACCCGAGGAGGCCCCGCAAGCGATCCGGGTCGCACGCTGGGTTACCATCCCCGCAATGTCACAAGCCCGCGTGCGTGTGACAACCGCGGGGAGGGGTCTCGTGTTCCTGGAACCCAAGCCCTCACTCCAACGCCGACATGGAGTGAGGCTGACGAATGGCGTCGCGGAGGTCCTACCAAATCAGACCTTCGACGTCATCGTGGCGAATTTCTCACGACGAGAAAAGAGGCTTCCGAAGCACACCGTCGTGGGATACGCGAAGTGCAACCCCCTCGCGATCCTCACTCCCGAACGTAAGGTCGCCGAGGGGATTGCGCACGCGCTACACCTGACGGACTTGACCGATCAAGTCGGTGCGGTAGGAGTTGGCCGATCCAACTCCGACGATAAGACCACCGCCGGGGGCAGGGGGGTCGACCCGGACGAACGGTCACCTTTATGCCAACCGACGGCGGGGAGTACTGTACTCCCCCAGAAAAAGGTTCCCGAAAATCTGCCGATGGATTGGGAAAAAGAGATCGACCTGTCATACATCGACGATGACAAGCTCTGTGACCACGTACTCGAGATGCTCCGTAAGCAATCGAGGCTGTGGAGCGGTGCACTTGGAACGATCCAAGCTGCGGAGCACCGCATTTCCTTCGAACCGGGAACGAAACCGATTCGTTCTATGCCCTATCGGAAGGGCCCGGCCATGCGCGAAATGGTCGCAAAGGAGGTCAACAAGATGTTGAACGCAGGGTTTATCGAACCGGCGAGCACCGAGTGGGCGTCCCCCGTGGTGCCCGTACCGAAGAAAGACGGCTCTCTTCGGTTCTGCGTGGACTACCGGCGTCTCAACGCGAAGACCGCAGCGGATTCGTATCCGCTGCCTCGGATGGACGACTGCATCGACTCATTAGGAGCTGCAGCCGTCTTCACCACGTTGGACTGCAATTCCGGTTATTGGAAGATCCCGGTCGCTCCGGAAGACCGGGATAAGACCACGTTTACGACGCACATGGGCACGTTTCGCCACTTGCGCATGCCGTTTGGCCTCAAAGGGGCACCGGCCACCTTCCAACGTGCGCTTGACATAATAATCTCGGGAGTCTGCTGGCAAATATGCCTCGTCTATCTCGACGACGTGATTGTGTTCTCCCGTACGCACAGAGAACACGCGAGGCATCTCGATACCGTCTTGAGCTTACTGCGGAGTTCCAGTATCTCCCTTAAGCTCAAGAAGTGCAGCTTCTTCCGACCGAAGGTGCACTATCTGGGGCACGTCATCTCCCCAGGCAAGTTGAGCGTGGCTGATACGACAGCCGATGCTTTCAAGATGTTCACGTTCCCGAGGACGTTGACACAAGTGCGCTCGTTCCTCTGGGCGTGTAACGTATACCGCCGATTCGTTAAGGGGTTCGCTAAGATTGCGCGTCCTCTGACCGACATGACGCGCAAGGATTCGGATCCCGATTTCTATAACCCCACGGAGCTGCAACTTCAGGCCTTCGAGAACCTTAAGAAGTGCATGATCGCTCCGCCGATCCTGGCGTTGCCCCGGCACGGTCGTCCGTACATGATAGACACCGACTCGAGTGCCTACCAACTCGGCTGTACCGTATTTCAGGAGCACGAAGAGCCAAAGGATTGGCGCCCCGTGGGGTATTGGTCGTACTCACTGTCTGATAGTGAGCGCAACTACAGCGCTACCGAACGCGAGTGCTTCGCCGTAGTGTAGGCCGTCCGCACACTACGGCCGTACGTAGAAGGCACGAAGTTCACCATACGGACGGACCATGACCCCCTCTGATGGCTCATGTCCCTCACCGAGAGTTCCGGAAGACTCACCCGGTGGCGGCTACGTCTGGCTGAATACGATTTCACCATTCAGTACCGCCCCAGACGCGTGAATCAGGTGCCCGATGCCCTGTCAAGACTCGTGTCGTTGAAGGTCGCCGGTGACCCTCGCCCACCGTCGAGGTGGATGACGACTTCCCCACTTTCGACGAGGGCATGACAGTTCGAGACGTATCGAACAAGCTCGCGGACCACGCTTGTACCACGAGCTGCGATCATCAGGCCGTCCATGTCTTCGTAACGACGCGGAATCAAGCCGAAATCCGAACAAGGTCGCGCGTACGGACGCGCGACGAACCGAGAGGCGACGACGAAGCCCCCGCTCTCCAAGGTCCCAATTCGTTTTGGGAGGAGAACGACGAGTTTGACGCCGCCGACATCCAGCGCGCCGAAGACTCCGAGGCTGGCGCGCTTTACTCCCCGGTCGCCTCACCGCAGGAAGACCTTCCGGCCCCTCTGACAATAGAGGAGATGGCCGAGGAGCAACGCGTGGATGACTTCTGCCAAACCGTTTTGGCACGACAGTCAGAGTCCTGGGACTCCGCGTTCTTCGAAGACCACCAAGGGGTGCTCAAACGGAGACACCCCTTCGACCCTGATATCGTTCAGGTGGTGGTACCTCGGACGCTCCGCGCCAGGCTCCTTCGCCTGTGCCACAACCCGGCCATTGCGGGGCACCCGGACCAGAACCGTATGTACTACGCACTTCGACGCGAGTACTACTGGCCCCACCTGGCTGCAGACGTCGCAGCCACGGTGCAAGGGTGTCGAACCTGCGGGATGAACCGGGTGAAGCTGAAGAAAGATATCAACCGATTGAGATTGTTTCCAGCTACGAGGCCTCTCGAGAGCCTCGCCATCGACATCTTGGGGCCGCTCCCCAAGACGAAGACAGGAAAACGGTTCCTGGTCGTGATTACGGACCGCTTCAGTAAGCTGACACAAGTTGTTGCGCTCCGCACGATAACTGCATACACCGTCGCGGTTGCGTTCTGCGAATCGTGGGTGTTTAAGTACGGCGTCCTGCGCACGTTGCTGTCCGATAACGGACCGCAGTTTAACGCCAAGTTCTTCCACAGCACGTACCGCGTTCTGCGGATAACGAATTTGTACACTTCGGCGTACCATCCCCAGACGAACGGGCAAGTCGAGCGATATAACCGAACAATCGCCTCGATGCTGCGGAACTACGTGGGTGAACATCAGGACGACTGGGATGTGTACGTGGGGCCGCTTACGTATGCGTACAACTCCCACGTACATCGCACCACACGCACCACGCCGTTTGAGCTCGTGCTCAGCAGGCCACCGCCGGAGTTCTCTCTCCAACGGGCGGACGGAGACGCGCCCCCTTCCGATAGGGGGAACCAACGTGCCGAGTTCCTCAAGACCTTGGACTCGACTATCCAAAAGGCCTACGGGAGCCTGCGTCGGACGCAGGCTCGCTACAAACGCGACTTCGATAAGCGCATACGACGTATTAATTCCCGGCTCCGTCCCGGCTCCGTCCCGGAGAATACGTATATCTCAACCCCACCGATGGGGCTAAGACATCGAAAAAGCTCGCCTCGCCCGCTGTCGGACCCTACCGCGTGCTCGCCAATGACGGCCGAACCATCACCATCGATCGTGATGGGTCACCGAGCGAGTCTCCGCCGACCGCTGCGTGTACGTGCTGTCTCCGATAGACGCGCCACGAGCGAGTACGACGACCCCGCGGGACCTCGCCGATAAGGTCACCGCGGGAACGCAGTATGCCATCGAACGGCTACTGAGACATGGAGTCATGGAAGACGGAACTACGGAGTTCCTCATCAAGTGGGCGGATTACGACACACCTGCCTTTGGACTGCACGGACTCACGTCCCGGAGGAGTTGGGGTATCGTTACGCCCAACGCCTCCGGAGACGTACCGGCAGAGACCTCGCCCAAACCGTGAACGCGGACGTTCACGCTTAAGCGGGGGGGCTCTCAACCGCTCTTTCGCAGATTAACCCCAGCCTGCACGAACAGACTGAAAGGGGAAGCGAAGGAGGACGGTGGATCTTATCGGAGGGTCACAGCCGGGGACGCGTTCAAGTCAAGTTGTCTTGACTTCTCGGACGTCAAGGACGCGAGACATAAGAACAGGACAGTACGAACTGCCTGAAAAAAATGTTGGGCCCTCGTAATGAGCGACATTACGAGGACCACGAAACCCGGTTCGGATCGGAAAAGTTGGACGACCCTCCCCCCAACAAGATTGCAGGACGATCCGTTAAGGTTAGCAACCACGGCGAGGAGGGACGCCCCAAGAACGAGGAGATCAACAGTGGGATCACGAGAGCCCTCGATGGGCAGAGTAAGCGACCAAGAATGCCCGTCGCTTTGGTGTCGGTATATCCGAGAATGTTGGGGCTCACTTCGAGCCCTCAGTTCGCAGCCGGGTCCGATAAACCGACGGACAAAGTGGTCATGACCCTATCGATAGGGGCCGTGCGCGAGGAAACGCGCAAAACGCGTGTGCAGATGAGCAGGCGAGTGAGACTGCGTTCGCCTCAACAGTCGCCAGGATAGTTAGAGAAGGGGCGCAAGCGCGGGAGCAACTCGGTTGGAGGGGCACCAATATATGCGCACGGACGCGAGACCCGTCAAAACCGCCGTCGAGACATGCCCCGTAATAAGGAAAATTACGGGACATGGGAACGTTATACGTGAGCGGTGCCAGATGTACGCCATTCGCCAGCACCGCTTGCGTCATTACCCAATCATCACCGCCACCGCCCCCTGAAAATAACGGGAAAATAGCGGGGAGAATTACACTGGCACGTGCAGTGCGTACTGTACGCCCGCGATAAGCAAGGACGAAATCGGACGGCGCTGCCCGAGGGTACAATGAGTACCCGAGCGAAGGTACGCCCGTCCCGCTCCTCTTCCGAAGGGGGAGACGGGCGGGAGATTTAATCTTGTATCCTCACCGAGCGGATGCCTCACAATCCCGACGGGCGCAAGCCAGGCCGTCCAATCGGCTCTTGCCTCTAGTCCCCTCCATGGGCGGCCGACCACGCACCGGTTGAGCGACTGGCCCGAGCCGTCCTCCCGCGAGCAACGAAGGACCGGGCCGCCGCGGAATAGGAGAAGACGAACGCGAGTCGCTCCCGCGCTTCTGAGCCCTCGCCGCCGACGGCGAGGGACGCCGGAGAGCCCGAACCCACGACGGCCCGCGTCGACCCCACCGATACTCCACGATGTTTCTTTTTTTAGCGGCAAGTGCGTCGCGGCGACTAAGCCCCTCCCTCTCCACGCCACCGCTTAGGGTCAGACGAATTATGACGGCGCCCGAACGGCGTCGTTCTCCTTCGTTGCTGCCGTTGGACGCCGCCCGAGGGAGCGCGATCGAATGCACTTACGGCGACGAGGCGCGTCAAAACAGCAAGAGAAGGAGATTACGCGTATCGAACGCAGTGGGGGCAAGAGAACGTCGACGCCCGAACGCCGAAGAGACGGAAGACGAGAGGAGTCACGACCAAGCGGGCATCCCGAATGTGACTTAGGGTCTAGGTTGGCCGGCACGTGGACGGACCACAGTGAACGAGGCGCATCGAAACGACCTCAGATGGCCCGCCGCCCTCCATTTGAGAGCCGAAAAGGACACCGGTACAAGACCCGGTAGAGAAGAGGAATGGGTCGTCGGCCCCGCGCAGACCCGACGGGAACACGACCCCGGGGGGTCGGAGCCCGAATGCAACTAACTTAACGAGCTTCTCAACCGCCCCTCCGTCCGGAATGGAGAGGCAGGCAGAAGCTACGACTCCAAGCGTGACCTCGGTCGTCGCGACGAAGAGAGAGGGGCGGCGTACGGGGATGAAGCGGACGTCTTTAATGTTATGGATAGAGGACGCACCGCGTCACACCGGAGCGACGCTGTGCGGTAGGCGTGTTCAACGGGGCGCGTTCACCGGCGGCCCTGAGGAGCCCATGTCTCAAGCCTCCAAAGGGCAATAACCCGGATCACTCCGGACCCGGAGTCAAGCTCCCCAAGGGCGGGCATGCGGACGCCCCCGTGACCGACCCCACCGAGTGGGATGGTAGCCGAGCCAACGGAAAACTACATGAATTCGTCTGAGGCGGGGCCGATCACGGCGGTGATCAGAACAACTCCCAAAATCTCGGTTACGGTAACGGGCGACTGGGCGTACCGAGACCAGCCGTGAAGGGGCTCTCGATGGCACACGCAACGAAGTGCAAACCGCCTCAGAAGGGCCCGCGCCGAGCCCTGCCGTCACAGTAAACTCGCGAAGCGCCACAGGGAGTGGAACATAACGGCAAACTGCCGCCTGGAGGCACATCGGAACCCCCAGGGGGCATTGGCGGGGGTGGGAGTCGCCACCACGGCCAAAGTTGACACCCTCGCCATTGTGCTAAGGGCGGCAGCGGCGCCCTGACGAGGAGGCCCGTGCGCCGGAGACGGGTGGGATCACCCGAGAAGCGATCCGTGGTAGCCCGTATGGCTGCAGGATGCGCGATCCCCGCGCTTATACGGCCCTCACACCCGAAAAAAGAGGGCCGGTCGCACAGGGGGTCGCGAGGCGACCGAAGCAAAGGACAACGATCGAACGTTGAAGGAGAAGTAACAAGAAAATGCCTTAGGGGCTTTACAAGAAGAGAGCTAACGGACGACGTACGGGACTATAGGCCGACCCGAGCGCTCAACGGCTCGTACCGTTAGAGGGCGCTGGCGGGCCGGAAGCACGCCCCCTCCAAGGACAGTAGCTGGGGTGTGATGGCACGCCTGCCTCCGTTTGGCGTTCGGGCCTAACCAGAAGGGGATTAACGGAGGCGGCTGAGGGATCGTCGGGGTACCCGACAGCTCAACGATTCGGATCGTTGGAGGGTTCCGACGACCCTGGAGCACGCGCCCTCGGGGGGCAATAACTTGGATGAGACGGCAACTCGGGCTCCATTTCATGGAGCGGAGGAAGTGTGGCCTCTCCGTGGGGAGTCCAACCCCGAGGCGGATCAGCAGAGGTCGTGGGTGCGTCGGTCGTCGAGAGGCCGTACCCGCCACCCTCATAAGAATCTCGAAGATTTTGCCGCGGCGTGGACGCAGCACGCTCCGACGGCCCAACACGAGCGGCTCTGAGAGCGTCGTGTTCTCCGCCATACCGATCGCGGTCTGCGACGGCGCGCTGGAGATCGCTCGCGCGACGTGAGGAGGCATCGCGTAGGACCTCGAGCTCGCACCGGGCGTCACGAAGCTGTGCCGCGAGGGAGTCGCGCTCCACAGCAAGGACTGGCGCTCCGCCCCGACGCAACGCGCCTCGCTGCTACGATCAAGATACCAGTTCGTCAGGGTCGGCAGTAGGCCCTCTATGCTCCAAATCCGATCAATTAGGTTCCCCCGGGTGCGGGAAAACATGGGGATTGCGGTGATCTCTCGGCGAGCTAAATCGAGATGGAGCCCTTGGACCCGCGGGGTACCAGGCTACCCAACGGAACCACAGGAGGGGAGCGGAGGTAACGTAGACTCCGCCACCGTGTGGATACCGATATAGGAAAGGCCCCGTACCACGTTCGTCCCAGCCGGCGCGACGGTGGGGACTCTCTGCCGAGGTCGCGATACCTCTTCCGTCGTGCCTCTCGCGCAGTACAACCGACACCCCCTTTGCTCCGAGAGAGGGCCGCCAAGAGGGGATTCGGACGTGCCACGAAGGCATCTCCTTGACAATCATAAGCCAGGAAGGAACTCTGGGTCCCTGTCGTGTAGTCGGTCCACGGTCGCCTGTTACGTTCGGGCACCGCGACGGCGCGGTGCATCAAGTCGAAGACCGAGGTGTAGGACCATGGGACATTCGGGGAACCGCGCTCCAAGGGGTGCAATTTCACGTCGGGCAGAGGCGGCGCGACCCCACCCAGGAAGGAAAGCACACCGACGGGCTGTACGAAGGCGCGTCCATGTACCGAGACCTCGCTCATGAAAGCGTTACAGGTGGACCACGCCCATTCGCACTCGTAATTGTAGACAAGTTCCTCATACGCCCGGTGCCTCGAGTCAGCACACGCGAAGCCGAAATGCTTCAATGCGTAGGGGAGTAACGGATGCACTCCCAACGAAGGGAGTGCCTCCCCTACGCCCGGCCGAAGCTCCGGAAAATCGCTTCGCGATAGGCCCGGAGAGAAGGCAGCGGATGGGAAGACACGGCCGTCGTCCTCATCGGCGTGGCGGTACGCCGACCAATCATTAGGAGCCAGGGCGATATGGTGGATGCACATCAGAGCGCAGGCGGACTTCTGCAGAGCCGCACAAACTCTTGAGTGGATACGAGGACGGGGGCTGACGTACAGCCCCGCTACCTCTGAAAGGATAAAACAACGGGGAGCTCAGGGGTCCCGGTGGAAGAGGTACGTCGACATTCGATCGACGTATTCGACCTCTTCCACACTATAGGCAAACGTCCTATCACTGAGTATCTCGTCCGGAAGTTGGTAGGTAGCACCGTCCCCCTCGAACAGCAGACGACCCAAGGCAAGGGACGCCTCCGCTGCCAGGACACCTTCGTAAATGGTGCGGATCCGGAGCAGGTCGGGGCGCAGGTAAGCCCTCGTCAGAAGTTCGCCGACGGTCACGCCCGACCGTGCGTGACGGCGCCACCCATAGTTCAGACGACTGAGCGGTAACGGAACCGACCGCTCAAGGGGCACCCCCAGCCTCTGCGTAGGGGTGTCGGCCACCTCTTCCTCCGTGGCCCTGCCAAGCCGAGACGGTGTCGTCGGAGCACCGGGGCGCCGGCAACTACCGGAAGCTCCATATGAGCCCTCTGCGGGCTGATACGTGCCCTCGCGCGACCATGCCACGAGCTCCCCGCCGGGGGAACCACCGCTGACATCGACACGCGCAGGCCGAAAGGGCATCGGACCCCCTGCCACCAAGGACGATGGCGCCCTGGGCGGCAAGGCCGCCAGCGACGAAGGACTCGGCTCTTCGGAAACTGTAGAGACCCGGGGCCCTCGGGCCTTCCGGAACGGACGGGGAGGCCACCACGGCGTCGGGGCGGCAGCGTTGAAGACGGTAGGAGGTAGTTGGGATGCCCCTGCCTCCTCGACAGAGGCGAGGTCATCAAGGGTCGGGGCGCAGACGACCGGTGCGTCCGATCCACTGCCAGGCGACGACCGCAGAAGCGAGGGGCTGTCGCGAGGGATAGCCCGGGGCGACATAGTAAGGACGAAAGGATGCGAGTCGATCAGGCAGACGAGAGAGTAGGGGGGCTCGTGGAGAAGGAGAAAGAAGGCCGCTTGCCGGGTCGGAGGGAGAAGAACGGACTCCCCCGGAGGGAGTAGCGAGGTAATGCCGACGGCGAGCCCCAAAGGCACGCGCACAGCCGCACGGTGGCAAGGAGTTGATGATGAAGAGGGGGAGACGAGGTCCCCGGTTGACAGGAAGGGGGTCGAGAGGTCAGCACGCGCGCAGAGGAGCACGAGACAGGACCGCGGGGATACCGACCAGAGAGCGGAGCCGTGAGAAGGAGCGAAAGGGGCCGTATCGAGAACGCGGTTAGACATGGCTCACGCTGTACAAGCACCCGTGGATGCGAACGTCCCTGTTAACGGGGGGGTCGTGTAGTATAACCCCCCTGGGGCTTTTTAGTTAGATTAGATCAACAACGGATCTAGTGCTGTAGAGCCCGATGCTCTACAGTACCACCGCGCGTGGCCACGTGTACCCCTCGGGTACAGGGCCCACACGTGAACACATGTACACGTGTATCGCGCGGGACGGAAGCGCGCGCGCACACGTGTACTGTCAGCCCCGATGGCTGACAGTATTACAGTACGGTCCGAATTGTACTGCAGTAGTCCACTACAGTACTTCGGTACTGTAGAGTTGTAGATTGTTTTGTATATTAAATATGGAGCGGACAAACTGCGGTGGAGGAGGACAAGCACGGACTTGTCACCCACCGACCGTCAAGGTCCGACTTCCGGCTTATTCTAAGGTAGCGCTCGCTTACTACCTTAGAACGGCACCGAGTGCGGGTTGAGGACGCGCGCGGTACGCCCACGAGCCGGCTCTCCCTCTGCTCGTCGGTACTGGATCGTTACCCAGTACCGCGCCGGGGCGTCGAGGCGTGGAACCGCTCGCGCGTACCGGCGTCCTCCCCGTTCCCGCTCTACCACGCTACCCGGGCCCGCTGCCCGGTGCCGTTACCTGGTGTCCCGCTTCACCCCTGTCTTCCTGATCGACAAGGGTCTCGGTCGAACTGCGCATACACCCCTATCGCTGGGGGTGTTTATGCTACAGCGCGTGCGCGATCCCCTCGGCGACCCTACTTTCGGGCGTGAGGATGGCGAGGGGGTTGCGCTTCGCGTATCCCACGACGGTGTGCTTCGGAAGCCGCCTCTCTCGTTGCGAGAAATTTAGGACGATGACCGTCGAAGGTCACATTCGGTAGGACCTTCGCGACGCCATTCGTCAGCCTCACTCCATGTCGATGTTGGAGTGAGAGCTTTGGCTCCAGGAAAACGAGGCCCCTCCCCGCAATTGTCACACGCACTCGGGCTTGCGACATCGCGGGGATGGTAACCCAGCGGGCGATTCGGATCGCCTGCATGGTCTCATCCCGTACATCCGGCTGGCTCGTTTGACGTCCATGCCGCCTGGTAAGGGGAGTCGGCGCCCCCTTTCCGTCGACTATGGCTACGGAGCCACCTTGACGAAGTTCGAGCTTCGGTCTGTCGATGTCTATGCTGCGCATGTGCACATCGATGAACGCCGTACCCAACAGAACGGGAACAGCGAGCTGTTCGGCCACCACGAAAGGTATGCGGAACGTCGTGTTCCGCAACCGGACCACGAGGCGGACGACCGCCGTAAGTCGAAGTCGGTTGCTGTTCGCGCCAGCCAGTCGGGGTAATGGCGCGTCCCGTATTACGTAGCGGGTCCAGTCGGGAGGGAGATCGGCCTTTCTCACTAAGTTGTACCTCGAGCACATATCGACGGCGATCGTGTGAGGTTTGAACGCATTGCTTTCGGTGACCACAGAGCCCAAGAAGTTATATATTTTCGACGTCATTAGGCATACGATGCCGTCCACCACCTTATGCGCCACCTTGTCGGCGAGATCGTTTCGCCGAGGTCGTCGCCTACGGTTCTGGCCCCTCTTGCGTTTCCTTCTGCCCGAGTCGCGGGGCGTCCGCGATTCAGTGACGCCCTCTCGGGTACTCGGGTCCGTACGTACCGGAAAATTTGTTGGCGGGTCTTGACTCACTGGAGTCAGGGGGTCGACCGGCTCTTGACGGTCTTCGTTGCCCCCTTCGCGTAGGTTACACAACACCGGGACTTCGGGCGTCCCGGTTTGGGTCCCTTTTGACGTCGAGCTAACGGAAGCCTCGACGTTCGCTCCCGCCTGTGTCGGCGTTGCAGGAATTCCCATGCTCGTGTCCGGCGGCGGGGGATATATTATAGGCAAATAACCCCCGTGCCCTTGGTGAACACGTGGGGTACGGTCTAGTTCGAGGGGACAAGACGGCTCACGCGACCGCGTGTACGTAACCGTCTTTACCCTTTTCTTGAACTACCCGTGCTATCGGAGCTAACTTCCTGGCTATCTGTAGCCAGGCCTTCGTCGGGTCCTTGGCCGCGTGGGCCGGGACGATTCCTCCACTGCGGCCGTGCGTCATTGGCGAAGTACTCGGGTACTTCTTGACCTTGAGCTGCGACGATCGGACGTCGCAGGATCTGAGGGACAGGGAGAATCGGTTCTCCTTCGTGACCCTCCTCGGGTAGAGGGTACGGATCCTCTACCCAATCTTGCAGGTACATGATTGCGTTCTGTACCTGTTGCGGTAACTGAGAACGGTTTCGGTCCCCTCTCCCTCCTTGAAGGGGATACCTTGCGTCCACCTGGCGGTAGTCGGGTCGATCCCGGCGATCGAGCTCGTTAGGACGATACCCGACTCCATGTGGGGCGAAGCGTGCGCCCCCACCCGATCGATTCGCGAAACTTTGACGCAGGGGACAGCTCTCACTAACTGACTGCTGGAGGAGGTTACGCGCACCGGGGTGCGTCTCCATCTGGTAGCGGTAGTTCTTGTACGCTGCGAACATACGTTGTTCCGGCGACAGGAACAGGCAGGCGTACATGGCGTGTCCGTACGTTTGGCATAACCAGCCCACATACGCGCTGCCGTCCGTGGAGGCGAAGGTCGCCGCGTGGCGCGCTTCCTCATCGGTGAGGAGGGGCACGCGGGGTGCTTGGCCTCCTGCAGCTCGGTCCGAGATGTCGAGTTCTGTGACCCGGGGGTCCGTTTCCCTTGCTCCTCTTGGAGTGGCGGCGAACGCTGTCGCGTAACTTGATGTTGTTCCGGTCAAAATCGGTGAGGGAGTTCGGCCTCCCACCGGCAATGCCCCTTGAGTAATGAGGACTGGGTCGGCCTGCCACTCATCCTCCCCGATATGGAGGATTGAGGCGGGCGAACTTGTTGCGGCGGACTTTGTAGTCTTGCCAGCTTTCCCTGCCGGTTTCGTATCCGGCAGGGGTGAACCGTGCCGAGCGCGGTACGTGGTCTCTTCTGCCGTTGCGGTACGGCGGATCGTTGGAAGATCGGTCTTCTGGCGGCTCGGCAGCCGCTGTACAGTTTCGGAAACTACGGTACGGGTGGCAGGTGCAGGTCCCCGCACGAAGTAGTGCGCGAGGGACTGTTCGGAGAACACTGCCGTGCACCGGAACGCGGCGGTTTCGAGCTGGTCCGCAAACGTGCTTTCCGTTTCGTGGGATTGCTGTCGCGCCGTTGCGACAGCGTCGTACGCTTCTCCTAATACGTCGTGAGTTAGGTAGCGCTTGAGGAACTGGTTCACGAGCCCCGGCCAGCTCACGTCGTCGTGTAGCTGGCCGGCGCGGAGGCCACGCATTGTATAACTCGTATGCAGACGCTCTGCGTTGCGCTCCAAGAAGTGCGCGAGGACTCGTACCGCAACACTTTCGGTCAGGTGTTGCGAGTTGAAGGTTATTCGGATATCCTTCAGTAACGGTAGGAGTTGGATCCGGTTCATACCGTCAAAGCTCCTCATCGTGGGAAGGATCCCACGACAGCGTTGAACGTACTTCGCGATCCGTCCCGCGTCACCCGAGGTGACGAGCCTCGAGGTGGTATCCAAGCGGTACATTCGATAGTCAGCGACGGCGCTGAACTCTTGGATCATCGTATGTACCGGCTCAAGTACGCGTTCGGCGGGACCTAACGTGCCGAAGGGGGTGACAGGTAGCTTACGGACGTCTATCGGACCGGGATGCTCGCCGTAATCCACCGGCCGGTAGCCGCCCCAGTAGGGATCGACGGAGAACACAGGTTTTTTGGATCCGCGGGCGGCTCCTCCATGGTCGGGGTCGTCGCGATACGGCGCTCGTCCGGTCCGCCACCTGCTTCCGGCGGCAGGTGGAAGAGCTTGGGTCTCGGACGCCACGTTGGCGTTCACCGGCGGTCGTCTTTCTCCTGCGTCCTGATTGGGGTCGGCCCCAGTCGGACGCCATCCTTGTGACGCGGCTGCACCCGGAGGTACGGCACCTCCGGGCCGTCTCGGGGGGGCACCGGGTAGCCTTTCGGCCATGGTACGTTCCATGTCACGGGCACGCCGATGCGTGGCCTTGAGCTCGGCGGAGAGGTGCGCGAACTTACCCAACTGTTCCGCCGACGGGGACGGTCGTTCGTCAGGTTGTCTCGTATAGGTCGGCATTTTGGGACGATCTTGCCCGGACGGTCTGGGCGAAAAGAGGCGTGAGTCTTCGACGAGCACTAGTCGCGAGTGCAACTCGTCCATTAGTGCTCGGAGATTCTCGAACGATTGGCTGACCCGGTCGAACCTCCCTTCACGCAGGGAGCGGAGTTCGGCCATACAACGAGAGTACACGGCGTCCGATACGTCTACACGGAGCGAAGTACGTACTTCTTCGATGTATTCTGCTATCAGTTCAAACATCGCCGACGCTTGTTCTTCGGAGGACCCCGGCGACGGTTCGCGGTCTCGAAGACCTGCGTCGCCGTCGCCTGACGTGGCGGATGTGGCTGGCATAGCGGCCGGACTCGGGTCCGCCGCCTCGGAGCGGATGGAAGGTTCGTACTCCTGGCTCATCTCGACCCGTTCGGACGCGGAGGAAAGTGACGATCTTCTCGTGACGATCTGCGAGGGTCTTCTAGGTCGGGAGACCACTGTAGCGTAAAAACCCCCAACGGCGGAGGGGTGTTGCTAACAGTCCGACGGTGACCCTTGATCGGCGGAAGACGGGGGACTTCTCGTGCTCACAGAACCGGGCACAGGCCCGATAGCAGTGTGGTAGAGCGGGTCGGGGTAGGTCGCGCGCACGCACGAGTGGATCGACGCCTCAACGACCCGGAGCAGCGCTGGGTGACGTACCAGCGCTGACGCGCAGGAGCGGATCCCGGCTCGCTCGCGTGTCGCGCAACCCGACCCGTGCGGGTTCCTAACTAAAAAGGCGTGCGAAGTTGTCGCCTAATTAGAGTAAGCTGGAGGGTTTCGCCGCGGTCGTGGATCGTGACTAAGCTACCTTGTTCCTCTCTCCGCCAGTGCCCTTCCTCCTATTTAATATACAGATCGAAGTTATCATACTATAGTACAGTACCGTGCTACTATACCAGTGCGGGTCGTCCCGCACTGTAATACTGTCAGTCATCGGGCTGACAGCACACGGGTCGTACCCGTGTGCGGGCGCGCGGGCTATAAGATAAGCGCGCGTGCACGCTGTAAGGTCCGTACCTTACAGCGAGATCTAGATCTAATTTCAAATCTAATGTATACAGTAGTCGTTGGCAATTATGCCACAACTCTAAAGTGAGCTATGTCCATCGACAAAAAGAAAATTTTTCTTCGAATGGGGTATGGTTTTTCTTGCATGAGTGTCCATGTGTTTGATGACATCGACAATTACTGTTCTATCAATCGATCCTTTTTTGTTACCGAAAGCGTTGTTTCCTTAGGCCACCAATCATCACGGAAAAGCCAATGAAAATTCCCTTCCTTGTCAGTAAAATCTTCCTCTGGTAATGGCTTCTTCCAGATTGACATACATTTTTCCAGATGCGATTATGAATAGAGGGGCAACATTACCATCTGCAGCAATGGCAATACCAGCTGTTAGATGCTTTCCGGCGTCTCTAACAGCAATACGAGCACCTCCGCTACAGCTCTGCCATGAAATAAGGTGCTGCATAACATCTTATTTTTTGCCGTACTCTCCAAGCACTGCCGTTTCGTCAAAGTTCCATATCAGTTTGTTGTCATTTTTGAATTTTAGATTTTTGTTCTGAACACACGTTCTGGAGTACGGTTTCAAGACTTTTCGTGTGCGATATATTTTCTGCAGCATAACGTGCTGTAGAAACATTTTCGGAGACCATGTACGCGAGCTCTCTGTGACGGGTTCTGAAACTACGAATTGTGTCCGGGGAAGGAACACCTCGCCGAAACGGTTGGTGACCGTCACTGCTAATTTGTGCAAAAACTGAGACCAGATCGTTGTTATTGATTGCGAAGCCTCTCTTTGCGCAGACGAGTGCCCTTTGAACAACAAGCTCTTCTTCTGGCGGTGATATAATTTGAGCAGGGCCTGGTCGATAATTTAGGCGGTCAAGCAGTTTTTTACAGCCCAAAATCGCCCCCTGCAGTGAATTTTTCTTGATACGAAAAGCTGTGGTGTTGGATACACCACTGTGCGAAGCAGTCTTCCGACAGCTGTATCCTTTTTTGAGGAGATCCAACGCTCGGTGGCTCCGCCATCGTTCAATATGGGCGTTTGCTATTCTTTGCTTGTGTGCTAGCGACTGTGCTCGCATAGATGGTGACATGGTGCCCATGCGCGT
Organism: Chondrus crispus; assembly: GCF_000350225.1. Classification (NCBI taxonomy): domain Eukaryota; phylum Rhodophyta; class Florideophyceae; order Gigartinales; family Gigartinaceae; genus Chondrus; species Chondrus crispus. The sequence goes on along the minus strand of NW_005179090.1, from coordinate 503,352 downwards.
CGTCAATGTAGCCTTCAGACGTCTCCTGGAGTGCGGTTTGTGGATACAGGTTCCATAGAAACCGCGGATCTGCCGGGGCAATGAAACGTGGAATGCTACGTAGGCTGGTATCAAAATTAAGGGTGTTCCAAAATTCCCCATGTTCCAAAATGCCCCAGTGAGAAGGCTACTGTAATCAGTCCGCAGGGTTCGGCAAAATTTGGAAATTTCGTTTCTCATACCCCCTGACCTCGGATTCTCGTGTATACGTGACTGTTGAATTGAACCCCTCGTCGTCGTTTTTCTTCTGGATATCATGTCGCTCAACTTTTCTCTCCCCGAGCTCTTCCCATCTATCGGCATCGCCTTCGCTGCACTTCTCTTTCGTTCAACCGTACCCGCAAGACATCAATTCTTGCTTTGCAGAGCGAAACTTGCTCAGAGGATTGGGCGGCATGCAATCTTCGACAAAGCAAATTAGTTCCGACCCAAGCTTCGATCCGGAGCTCGACTGCTGCATGGCTTGTGGCTCTAACACCAAGAAGCGCCCAGCCATCTATGTCTTTTCGACAGGTAAACAAGTTCAGATGAGAGGAACAGTTGATACTTCTCCCCTTCAAAACCCTTTTTTCGGTAATCAGGCGGGGTCATTTCTCCTCTGCACAGATTGCAGATCCGAGAAACTCGGAAAGCTTCTCTGAAGCTTTCGAGGAACACTTCTACGCGCGACGGGTTTGCACAAGACCTGAATATATAGTGGTAGTATAGTTGCTCCACATCCGTCGCCAGGGGATATTTTGCGATGTACTCACGATTAAGCCAGATGAAGGGACCAAGCTCATGGAACTGGTGATAGGCGGCACTTGTTGTGTATGCAAAGTATGTGTCTGGGACACGAAATGGAAGAGACCTAGGCGGTATGCGCACAAGCAGAATACTTTTCGAAGAAAGGGAGCTTATTCGCGCCAGGAGTTCGTAAGACTCTCCCAGGGGTAGCAGGACACAACGGCAGTACGGCGCAATACCACGGGCGCCCTTTTCAAATGCGGAAACTACTTCATGTAGAAACTCTTTTTCGAATGGTGGATTACCACGTGGGCCTTCAATGTCCTTTTTCATGTCTTGCCATGTACTAAGGGAGCCAAAAAGGTCATCATGTGGATCCGCGTTACAGTAGGACTCCACGACTCCGCTTTCGTTGAACGCGTCCGCGAATAATTCCGTCGTTACCTGCGAAGAGAGAAACCAGAGACTGTAAAGACCCGGCGTGACGGTTCTGGAAGTCGGATTCAAGTGCGCTTCACATTTGAGGTGCACTGCGTTGCAAAGAGCCATAAGAAAAGAGACATCGTCATAACCTGGCATCAATGTCGCCAAACCTTTTTCGTTGCGTTCTAAGCATTGTTCGACAGCTACGGGAGATATTTTAGCCTCTACTTAGCATTGCGACGAGACGAACTCGCCATGCGGTACATACACTGCACGAAAAAACCGAGCTTATAAACGTCGCGCGACCTCTGCGCGAATCAAAAATTTCGATGCCCTGCCAGTACCCTGTCGGTATTTTTTGGCCATCGAAACAATTGTTATACCCTCTACAAGAGTACCAAAATGTGGTATAACTACCTTCGTCCCGACCACTCCAAAACGAGGGGGGTTAGAGGTAAGGGAGCGCGCGCCGCTGGGTTACACACGCGCGAACGCAAACCGTACGGGTGGCCTCCCAAAGAGGGAAGGCTGACATGGCCGGTGACGCGCAGCCGGATGGTGGTGTTATAACCAGACGGCCAGTCATGAGTTTGAAGCCTGAGACTGAAAGAGAAACCGGAACGTAATAGCAGTTAGCCGTAAAGGGAAGGGAGGCAAGTCGGCATCCTCTTTACAGGAACAAGCAGGTGTCCCCGGTCTTAACCCCTAAGGACGCCCGGAAACCTGTCCCGCTACAGTATCTGCCACTTACTGTGTACCAGATACTGTACACAATTACTTAAATTGTGCCAATAACTACTACTTACTAATTAGCCACCGTACGGATTATACACGTGTGCCCGTGGCCACGCCCGCTGCTAACGTCCGTCCTACGACGGTTGTACCACGTGTGACCCGTGGCCACGCCCGCTGCTACCGGCTGTCCCACGTCCGACCCTTGGGGTACTACTGTACACGGCGGCAGGCGCGTGTACACCCGCTCGCTACAGTAGCACTCGTCCTCCTGCACGGTTATTATCTCCCCGGGGCGGTCGCGGTACGGAATTGTTCTATAGTGCTTGCCAGGTGTGATACGATCGCCTCTGGCGACGCATACTGCTTTACGATCATTGACAGCTCCCGTGTGGTTCTGTATGTAGCAGAACGAAACGCTGCGAGGTATTAATTGTTCATGCTTTGGGATCGTGCTGTCCGGGATCTATTTTTGGTTCCTGTTGGTTTCTTGAGCGGTGATCGAGCGGGGGCTGTTGGCAAACATATAGCGTACCAGTCGGCTCCGTGACACAAGTTTCTTGTTGTGTGCATAGATCGGCAGGGTCCCGAGCTGACTGAAGATGAAAAGTTGTTTGGGTTTCGCCGGCTGGTTGTGACACAACGTGTATGGCGCTGGGTTGCGCTGTGAGGGAGGATGTTGTACTTGTAGGCAGAGTATTGTTTCGCGTATCCACAGTCTGTTGTAGGCAGTTTTAGGTGATGTAAGTTTGCTTTTGCCGCATTCATGAGGGTTTCATTAATTCTCTCGGCGATGTTGTTTTCTTAACGCTGTTGAGATGTGTTGTTCTCGTACTGTATCCCTAGAGTGGCGTAGGTTTGGAGCACGTGACTGGATTTGACTTGAGGCATCGTCGATGTACGTGAGGAAGTGTAGATTGCCGTGCGTGCATCGGGGGTGGATCGGTCTGCATGTGTCTGAACTGAGACATTCACTGGCGGCATATTGGTGAGCGAAGGTGTGGCGTACTGGTCGTTGGTTGTGGCTCTGGGTGATAAGACAGCAGTGCCCTTCAGTGAGTGGCTCTTATTCGTCGGTATCGTTGTAGTGATCTTCGAGAAGGTCGTGGCTGGCCGCGTGGTTTAGCATGTCACTTTGTCCTGAGTCTGTGCTATGTGCATATTAGATATGACCTTGTGTGAGACGGGCTGTATGGAGTTGCTTGGATCGTGTTGGTGGAGGTCTGTAGGTGAAGTGATGGTTATGGTTAAGCCTGGGGCTCCTCCGAAGGGGGAGGGATCGGGTTGTTCTTGTCAATGTAGAGAGTGTTGTGATTGATGTCGGGTGGTTGGGACATCGTGTTATGCAGGGTAGCGAAAGGTGCCCATAACCTGTGTGAACTGGACACCGATGACTCCTCTTTTACTCGTCGTCGCTCGTGGGTTAAGTCTGTCCCGTGCGGGACAAGGGTCTTAGCTCTGTTGTAAATAAAGATGTAAGGTATATGAAAAGGTACACATTAAGTTAAACAAACGGCATACACCGGAATAAACCGATGGTGTAAGTAAAGAGACGTTAAATTAAAACAAAAGACAGCTTACAGTTATAACGCCATTTACAGTAAATGTTTACTCCGTAAAATTCCAGAGTAAACCTTTACTCGCAAGCAGATTAACATTCACTCGACGTCGAGTTGAACGTTGCCGGTAAATGTTTACTCCAGAATTTTACCGAGTAAACATTTACTCGCAACCAGGTTCACATTCACTCGATGTCGAGTTGAACGTTGCCGGTAAATGTTTACTCCAGAATTTTACCGAGTGAACATTTACTCGCAACTAGGTTAACCTTTACTCACGGAAAAAAGCGCGCGAAAGTGGAACAGTCCTCTCGTATTGCTGCCAAAAGTTAGATTTCTAGGATACATATAAAAGCAAACCCGAATTTTTTGTTATCGGGCGCTCACCGTCATTGCAGAAAACGAGGCGGGACTCCCGGAAGCAATTTGCAAATCGTCTCTTCCGGTGCCGTCGCGCGATCGTTTTCATCCACTTTCACCACTTTTGTTTTCCAGAATATGGGTGTTGTGGTATTTATTGCTCACCGTTTCGTTTCTAGAGCGACAATCCCCGATCTGATACTTCAACTAACTTTTTTAGCCTCCGATTTGTGTTTCATAAACAGGTGCAGAGGGAAAAAGGAATAAAGATCTGCGTGCGCCGGCGTAGAGGAGACAAGGACTACCACTCAACGGATCCACAACCAAGACGCAATCTGTCTCTCGCGGGGCTATAGCCACTGTTCTTGCGAATGCAGACTTCTCGAGCTGCGGATGAGCCCGCTGGGGCTTTCGATTCGAGCGACGGAGTGGGTCAAGTTTAAGTACCGTCATCACCGACAGCGAGCGGGAACATTTTTGGGGTTGAAAATGGTGTCGAAGGTGACGCCAATAACGACCCGAAGGTCAGCCGGTCACCCCCTGCGTTTTTGAAGCGCAATTTCCCTTCGTAGCCCAAGTTACTGCCTTTTCAAATCTGGCAAACCGTAGAAGCGAAATATCTTCGTGCGCACAGCTGCTGCAGCAGATAATATATAAGCACAGTTACGTTTCAATCACTCTCCGAATTTCGATTCCCCAGTGAAACAAAACGTCGACGTTGGGGGCGCCACACATCGCAAGTAGATTGCATGTGAAGGACACCATGCCAAATTTTCTATTAAGTAGAAGTAATCAAAGATCACTTGAACGATAAAATAGCTTGAGCGTTATTTTGAATTTGACAAGATCAAATATCCGCTTAAATATGCCTTTGAATGCACGAACGACGAGCTGCGATGCGACTGGAGAAACGAGTTACAAGGATATCGAAACTATGTGGTTCATGAAAATCGCGCTGTAGTTAAGGCATGCTCCTATTATGAGCATTCCTTACCTAAAGCGCGATTGTTCAAAGTCTCATTTTTGAGCTTTGAGTATCAAAATAGAGGGACTCGAAACTCAAAATGAGAATTGCCGCGGGGCATGGCCAGGGGGCGCTTCAGGAGCGGAGCAGGTACTGTACTGCGCATACGTACAGTATTCTCATTTTGAGTTTCGAGTACCAAAAAAATGGGACTCGAAACTCATTATGAGTTTGGAACCCCCAAAAAAAGGGACTCGAAACTCATTATGAGTTTGGAGTCCCCTTTTTTGGGGGTTGCAATCTCAAAATGAGATTACTGTACTCGAAGGGTACAGTACATGTGATTATTACAGTATCTCTCGGAGGCTCCCTTCGTCGGCTTGGGGCCACCAGACCACGACTACTGTACATGCCTGCACTCCCTCTGACAGCAAGCGCCAGCACATGCAAGCGCAATTGGGCGATGCCGCCAAACACCACCTGCCCGGGCGTCCCGAAGGGGCAATCCTTGCTCTTGCAGAACCCTGCCACCTGCCTCTCCGTGCGCAGCGCGCCCAGCGCGAAGCCCCCGGTCACGTTGAGGTAGCGCGCGGCGTACCCCGCCCGGTACTTCGGCCGCGGGCTCGCGCGCGCGCCGCCCGCCCCCGCCCGCCGCGACGGACGCGCCCCCCGCCCGCCGCCGCACCGCTTGAACACGCACCGCCCGCGGTTGCCGCTGCACACCACCTCGGCCCGCGCGCACTTGAACTCGCTCAGCGACCCGCTGCACGACCCCGACGACGAGAAGTACCCCAGCGCCGCCAGACGGGGGCTCAGCGACCCCGACATGCACTGCGCCCGGTAGCCGCGCAGGCACCCGTCGGGCGTGCAGCAAATCGCTTGCGGCCGACGCGGCCCGCGCGGACGCCGCGCAGACGGAGATGGGCTCACGCCCGAGATGGGGAACCCGGACGGCACAGGGCACCCCTTGCTCTTGCAGCTACCCCTTAAAATCACGTCGCCAGACGGCCCGCGCAGGATCCCGCACCCCTTGCTCTTGCACGTTTCTCCAAACAGCAGCTGGTCCACCGGGAGAGGGATGAATTCTCCAAGCCCGCACCCTTTGCTCTTGCAGGGGCCGCCGCCGAAGAACTGCCCAAAGGCTGAGGAGATCACGAAGAGCAGCAAGAAGCTGCGCAGTGTGAAGCGCTTCGCTTGTCCATGGTGAAGTGCAAGTGGATTTGTTCACTGATAGTGTTGGAGGAGAGAGACTGCTGGCGACTTCGGACTGCCTTTTAAGCTTTTCCGGCGGTGAACCCTGTGTTCGAAGACAATGGCACGCTGCACTGCACCTGCCGTTCATGACTTGGTGAACTGTAGAAGAATTTGATGGTAGATTCATCCCAGGCTGCGGTGCAACTGTAGTGAGACTGGTTTGGATGAAGGCGTAGGTTGCAGAGAGACTATGTGTGTGCACGCATTCGTCCACAAAGCATACAGGGTCATCATCAGAGCTGCTGAAAGTCTACCCACAATTGGTGACTTGCTTATGAGTTGAATTGTGACTACATTGAAGTACAGATATGAGACTTGTAGTCTTCTACCATTTCCAAAACTATATCGGGGCCGCCCATTCACATGCACTGAGTGGTTTAACCTGTTCCGGTGATGCTTGAAGGGACAGGAATAATTAGAAGCCCACAGTTGAAGCTTTACCCAAGGGTACTTACTATACAGGACATCGGACAGATACAGTACTCTTATGGTGCTCGCATGACGTTGCACATGCGAAGCGCTGTTGCAGCTCAAAGGCCTCTATAGACGAATTCAGGGTTAATGTGCCTCGAATCTGCAACACATCATATGCTTGTGCCTACTTTTATGCATTGTGGCCAAGCGAGGACGTCACACAGCTCTGCGGTTCACGGGCTACTCCCAGTTCGGCCATGATACAGTATACCGTACTGCATTGTTTCGTTCGCTGTAGATACAGTATGGCACTGTTTCCCACTTGCTTTCGCTATTCCTGGGCGTCGCAACATTCCTTCATGTCCTCTCATCACAAGCTATGAGACTTGCCTGCGTGTCGACCACCACCCCCAAGCTATCCAGCTGCCAATAATGCACCCTACACGGCCCCATCGCTGCCAACAGTGTCACTATGATTACTCTGTTGATGTCGACTATGGCACAGTCGTCAGCGACTTTTGCCGTCCGGTGAGAATGAGTGGCACCTCTCCCGCGCTGTCCCCTTCGCCTGATTCCTACACCATTCCCAACCAGTCCATGCCACAGGACAGCGTCCACCAACGCACCGCAGAACCCTCTACACGCGCACAGCAATTCTGTAAAACCCCTGCCTGATCCTGACCTGATCGTTGCAACACCGTATCTGCCCCGCCTTGCGGCTCGCCTCCTTCTCCTTCTGCTCCTTCCGCTCCCTTCTCTTCTTCACCCACATCTTGCGAATGCTACGGAAACCGCCGCCCGTCACGCTCTCGGGCTTCTTCAGTGGCCCGTGCAGCATCGGAAGGTCCCCAAGCCAAGCGTTGGCGAATCCAATCCCCTCTATGTTACTTTCCTGCACCGCCGCCTCCACCTTCACCACCGCCTGCACGTCCGCGTTTCTCGCGCCGACGTCGGGCGCCTCCAGGCCCTCGAAGAGCTGCACCATCTGCTTGACGTACCCGGGCGTGTCCGCTTGCCCTTTGTCCGTGCCGCTGGGAACGCTCTCCGGTTCCGGCCTTCGATGGGGCGCTGCGGGCGTCACGTCTAGGCCCTCGTTCCGGGGAAGGCGGAGTTGCAAGTCCGCCAAGGTTTCGCCTTTGAGGGGGAACAGGGACAGCGGGTCCTGGAACGAGTACGGCTCGCGTATAGGGCACGATGACGGCACCCATGAGGTCCTGGCCTCGGCTCGCTTTCCATACTGGACTAGGTCACAAGCTGTATAGTACAGGCTTTCGCTTATGAGCATGATCCAGCGCAATAGGAATCGGCCCGCCTTCTTGCCAATCACGCGATAAATACATTTCCAGCACATGTTTGCGTCGTGGGTAGAGCAAGGAGTAGAAGAGAAATCTGAGGCGGAATGGATGGGGAGGGAAGGAAAAAATGGGAGCAGTTAAAAGACTGTGAGAAGGTGCCGAATGAAAAGGGATTGGTATTTTTCACCTTCATCTGTTGGGTGTGCTGTGTGTTGCAGACTGATCCACCATCACAGAAGTCGTGGGGAGCAATTGCTTGGCGCAAACTGACAGTACGTCAATACCATCGAAGGAATGGAAAGCTTTGAAAATACACAATAGCATCTGTCGACCACTTGGTCAATGAAAGCCATCTAATGCGTGACGAACAGAGTTTACACAAAGACGAATGCAATTCCCCCTCGAAATGCACCCAGGCATATCAAGTTGAGCCAACATCGACCCGTCGCCTCTCGAGGAAGGTCCTGCACTGTAGCCTTGATGAAGGCAATGTGTGGTGCTTGATGCATGAGATGAAGTGGCCGGTGGAGGGAGAACGCGTGCTTCAGTTTGAGGGTTGAGGTCTGTAGCCTGTGGCCCGTAGCCTGTTGTATGAGTGCAAAACGCCCCTGTGAGAAGCAGTTTCGGACTCGGGCCTGTTTCATTCAAGAGCAGTGGTGTATTAATGTTAGGATGTTTGACTAGTAGATTAAATGTGTGTAACGATTTCAAAGCAAATCCTGGTATGGTTTTTTCGGGGGATGTCAATTGTCACTGCCTTCATATCACGGAGCCAGTAATGCCTGTCCAACCTGCTACTGATCAGTGAAATCGGAATGCTCAGCAGTCGTCGTACTCGAGTACGACAACTGCTGACCATTCCAATTTCATGCGCATCAAGCATTATCGATCATCGTCGCGATGGCAGTATGGCGTCGCACGATGATGCAGGGTTTGAGATTTGAAAACCCGCTTAGTCGTTACCCGAAGCCGCCCAAACCTTAGTTTGCAACAGCTGATGGAGTCGTCCACGAACGCACACGACCTGCTTATTGTCTGCTTCGTGAAAGGCAACCAATTGGCCACCCTCACCATATGCTGTTGCTGTCGCCAGGACTGAAGGGATTCGCGTTTTCTGTAATTCAGATGTGTCACGCAGATTCCCTGTCCGACTTGTATGTGTCTCAAGATCCACTCGACAATGTCTTTGCTGGTGGCATATTAGATAGAAGAAGGTGTTTGTTTTTTTTTGCGATGGCTTGCGTCCCACTTTGGACGAAAGTGGCTTGTTTTACGCATAGAATTAGCTGTGTAGTGAGCAGGCACACTGTCGAGATGGGTGCCACAATAAAGTTTAAACTGCAAGATATATACTTTTTGGGGGATTGAGGTTTCAAATATATATATCAGTACACAAGGTTTCAAGGTTCCCCGAAAAAGCTCTTCGTCAGGCCTTCCTAAAAAAAGTGACCAGGAAGGATAGGCAGTTCTCTGGGATATGCCCTTCCGCAAAGCTGAACTTAATTCCGGCGGCAAGGGCATCTATGCCCTTGCCGCCGGAATCTTTCCTCTTCTTATCAAGAACCACGTGAGTCAAGTTAGAAAATAAGCAGGAAGTACAGCAGTCTCATGTAAGGGCAATTGACTTCAGGATGAAGCTGACGTCACTTGACACCTAACGGATAGATCTATCCGACCGGGGCATGTCCTCACACACTCAGAGTCAATTGCATGGGAGTGGTCGCAACTCATTTTGAGTTTCAAGTCCCATTTTTTTGGTACTCGAAACTCAAAATGAGAATACTGTACGTATGCACGGTACAGTACCTGCTCTGCTCTTGAAGCGCCCCCTAGCCATACCTCGACGCCATTCTCATTTTGAGTTTCGAGTCCCTTTTTTGGGGGTTCGAAACTCATAATGAGTTTCAAGTCCCATTTTTTTGGTACTCGAAACTCAAAATGAGAATACATTACGTAGGCACAGTACAGTAACTTCTCCGACCCTTAGGCGCCCCTAAGAGGCGGCTCAGAGGAATGATGATGATCTCAAAGCATGCGCAGTATGCATTTGCTTTGAGAGAATTCTCATTCTGAGTCTGAACTCTTGACCGTAGAATAGACAGTTCATGTACTCACCTGTGACGTTACATTTTGTGGTTCTTGGTTAAGTGTAGCCGTTTCAATGAGAGCATTTTAATATGTTTTTTGCTTACGAGAACTACTTAGATGCGGAGAAGATTTACATTTGAATCCCTATCTTCAGAAAATTGCAGTCTCACTGATTTGTAAAGTCATATTTTTCAGATCGAACAAGATGATCATTAAAAATTCTGCAACAGCGAATGAGCTAGAGGAAGTCATTAATCTTACTGATCCACATACTTTCCAAATAGAAGACCAGAGTCTCATATTTCCCTTTTGATGTTAGAACTCATGCACTGTCATCATCATTTCATGACAAGTCACAAACGTATTCCGTTATGGACGTGAAGGAGACCGATTGGCTTCCAAAGAATTTTGTCAGTGAGATTGTGAGAGGGTCTGCGTTCGTGTGTCATGTACGATGTTTGTTTAAGAATGATGACAGAGAGCCTGAAACATCTAGTTCTCTCGATATTTTCATGCTTGAAACAAGTGGGAATGGCGTTCTGCATGTAATCTGCGGTCCGAAAAGTCGTCAGGAATTAAATAAAATCGTTTTTCGCTTCAAAGCTAACTAAAACTAGGATGGGGGCGTTCCCTTTCTGGAGAACAGGAAAATCATGCAAAGCGGTGATGCAAAGGCCTCGGATTCAAATTGTGCGCTGGTACCATCTTCATTTAGTAGGACAAGCCACGGAAATAGTGAAACGTTTGAGCAGCATCTTTCCGAAAGGAGGGAATAAAGGGATGGTAGTGCCTTTACAAAGCAGTCTGAGAAGCGTTTCGCACGGCATTTGTTCTTCTCAGTGCAAACAAATCAGCAGTGAGTATTGTCAATACATCAGGACTCCGACTGCATCACAAGGAGCCCCAGGGATAGTACAAAAATGGCGACCAGTCCCTAAGACATGGGAAACATATCTAGAAGAGCGTATTTCCTTATTTGTACAGATGGAAAAGCTTAGAGATCTGACAATGAAAGTTGAAATGCAATGCCAGCATTTCATGCCCTAATTGAGATTCTGAGTTGCCTAATGAAGAAAGTCAAAATATCATCGCAAGAATTTGTGTTAATTTCCGGCAAGGAAGTGACACAGGATCTTTTCATGCGCAAAACTATCTCGACGTTGTTTTTGAAAGTCCAAACGACTGGCGAAGATATATGGAACGTTCAAGGCTTGAAAAATAATGAACCGGTGGTTGACATTATTGATGTTGACACTTCTGATAGAGATCGGTAAGCAGGCACGAAAGTAAATTGGTAAACAAACTTATGTGTTGAATTTATCTGTGTTATCCCATTGAGTCCCGTATCTCCTCTCGTGAGTACGGAGGGAACTGCGAGCTTTGCAAACTTTGTTACGGGAACTTCTACATATTAACAGTTTAACTCAACTACAATTTTTTAGTATAGAACGCCTTGTATGGTTTGTACTACAATCATAACTTTAAAGTCACATGTTTTCATGGTACCTTTGTTGAAGTGTTTAATGTTTAATGAGCGGCAAGTAAAAGCTTATTTCCACGGGGTATTTGGTGTCCACCTTATTATGAGTTTCGAATCCCTTCTGTTTGGTGGTCCCTGTGTCCGGGATTAGAGACTCACAATGAGTTGCAAATATCTTTTTTGGTATTCGAAACTCATAATGAGATTACAGTATAGGATGATATCCGAGGAAATGTGTTTGACAGAGGTGACTTAGGGATCACATTTTCTGTTGCCCTAAAAAATGCCGTTCCATCCAGAGGACACCATAGATGAATTTCTCCCTACCAGCTGCTCACGTGCTAGTAATGTCGCCTTACTAAAATACTCAGTGTCTTGAAGTCTGACTACGTATATTAAACTTATTCAGGATGTCACCCCCCATTTGGGCGCTATCCCTTCTCACTTTTGAGTGACTTCATTCCATTCACCCAGAATGCTCTGTAACAGCTTCACGCATGGAATAGAATTGGTCCTTGCAGATCAAACCCATAAATAATGTGAAAACAAAATATATTTGTATGATTTACCATAGAACATCTCGCTTTTTCTCTGCCGAACCAGGCCAATTTATCTCGTCTTGGAAACCAAGTGCAGTGCGTATATTCAAAGAACGCCTCGGCACATGCAGAAAGAGCATTCGCATATTGATATGGGGCACATAAATGTTAACTAATAAATGTTTACTTGTTGATGGGTGGTCAATGTTTACCCAACGGCAAGTAAATGTTTACTTGTTGACGGATATTTGGACTGGACAGGCGGAGTGCTGTGATAGGTTGCAATACTTTGAGTTTTTCAAGAAATTCAATGGCTTCTTTTGCCCTTACTGTAATTGAGTTTATTGAGAATTGTATTAAAATCACGGTGCATATCGCGTATGATAAAAAACTTTATTTACAACCAGGGAGAACCCGCGGGACAAGCGGTCCTGTGCGGTCAGACAGATGACGTCTTACAGTGGGGGGTGGACCTTGGAACCTTATAAACGGGGTTTTTGGCGTCATGCGAATATGTCGGATGTAAGACGTGTGGGCTTGTGAAAGGTTGTTTCTAACTACGTCGGGTGGTTGGCGTGTGAGCTTGTGATAGGGTATAGTGTAGGAGCTGTACGGTGTGGTTTCGAACTCGCGTGCGCAGCAGTAGAAATGAGGCTCATAACCTTTACGGACCGCAACTCTCTTCATCAGACGCTGACGTGTGCTCGTGTAACGGACCGCAAGTACAGACTGTCCATATCACAGTCTGTCCACAACAGTATTTAATAAGAGCGACGGCGACGACGAGTGAAGACCACCGCATGTGGATTACGATTCGTCAAAAAGAGCGAGTGGACTACCATGAATTTAAAGGTTTTTTCGATGTGTAAAGATGAGGGCTAACAGTGAATAGAAACCCAATGACTCTGTGTTCTAGACGTTCCTGTAGCATTTCTTGTGCCGCGGCAAGGGCTACACCGTTATCGCGAATAATCAAAAGAAGCCTCACCGAAGAGCAAATATTTGAACCTGTAGCGCACAAGGGATATGGTAAATTCTCGAGCGAGAAAGCAACCAAGACATGGCAGTGTCGAAGACGGCCGGCTGGATAATTGCTGGCTCCTGACCTTGAATACTAACAGCTCGATATACTCATACGTTTTCGAATGACATGATGCACAACAAAGCATCTACAAAGAAGGATGGGGGTACAGTACCAAGGGGTAAGATAGTGTTTCGGGTTGTTGGTTCGGGCAGATCAGAGGAGGGAGAGACGGTTCGGGGTAATGAGGTCTTGGTTCGATTTAGTTCACCTCTGCATTCATCATGTTAGGACCTTTGCCTATTGCCTATTTATATTCTACGGGAGGGAAGCCTGACATATGCAGGCTCGAATTGTGCTCCAAAGTCACAGTTGCTGAGAATCTACGTGCGTCAAGGTGCGTCAAGGATCATCAGAGATCAGCACACTGCGCACGTATGATCAGACGTAATATTTGGCCCACCGCACCAATTTGTAGAACTGCAATTCATGTTTCACATCTACACCTTGCTTCAGTTTGCAAGGGCAAAACTTCTTCAATGGAAAAGATGCTTCTAATCCTGTACATATGCTTTCGATCCCTCTAGCAAGTTCACGCTTCTCTCAGACAATATTTCTCTAATTACAGTCCTCTTCTCTAGCTCTCTCTCACTGATGCATTTGAACAGAAGAAGTTTCACCTTCATACGAAAGTTATTGAGGAAAGAGATTTAAGTGTAGAACACAAAACATGCATGTTGGATTCGGTCTTTACCAAGAAGAACTAGAAACAACCATACACTTCACATTTGCCTTTTCACTACTTTGGCTGAGGTATCGTTGCTCAGAACTCTTACCGGCTAGCGCGCCAGCTCATAAGCTCAGGCGTATTAGCAAATTATTCCATTGCGCCGGATGACGGTGCTTCGCACTAGAAGCCCTTGACACACTAAGCTCTATCTCATCTGTTGGAATCGATGCCTTCAAGAATCGGGTAACATCGAAACAGCCGTCTTTTTTCTTCTCAAATGTCCTACGCACGGGGAGGTCCGTTTTTGCAGCAAACGATTGGACTAGGGGCCCCGCCACAAGAACCAACTAAGTTTCCAGGCCTGCACAAGCTTGCGGTGTTGCAGAGACCGCGTCCGTCTTCGCATTTTCTGATCGGAGCATCACAACATCCAATTCCGCCGCACCCCGATTGACTGAAACGTCTTCCACCGAGAGGACCGTAACAGACAAAACTTGGGGCACAAATTCCTCGGATACGACGACTGCCATCATAGAAAGTACACCTTTGCGCTCCTGCGCAATTTGCACTAAGAATCACCAGAAACAAGATCACGACCTTGGAAAAGGAATACGATTTCATTTTTCTTCTTCTTCGGCCCGAACAATTTTTTGATCTTCTTCTCTATGTTGGTGGGTGAGCATAGATGAGCGGTTCGAGCACATATCACATATTTATACACAGTTCCATTCTGAGAAAATAATAGAATGAAGAAACCTCCGATAAGAAACCTCTGGTACAGTATGTCTCGAGTGCCTTACTTGAAAAGGTAACGAGCATGGGTGAATTCGTAAAAACCTGAGTTGCGGATCATTGGTAATTTTCTCTGAAAAATGACATTCATCTTCATTGATTATTACTTTTTTTGAGTCTCTTGAACTTTTGAAAGGACAGCGGGTAACAGATATCTGAGGATGTTTGCTTCCCGGGCGCCGCGCATCATGGAAATTCAATGAGAGTACACAACCTGCGTGTATTTTTGTTCCTTAAATGATCCAGTTATTATTGCTATTGCTTGTCATAAATCAGTTAGAATGCATAGAGTTAGAAACTTTCCCGGACATTTTGTAAGGTTCAGAATATAGAAAGAGTGATATTTCAGACCGTCTTCTGCAATGTAAAACTAAGTCAAACATGTGTGGGTGCAGACGGTTACATACAATTGCCAGTATGTTATCTGCCAAACCATGAACAGCGACAAGAGAAAGTCACCTGATAAAACCTTTTTCACAAATTTCAAGGACTGAATGCAATTCATAGCTTAGAAGTGCACGTTGTGCTGCACTTGAGAGAAGAGAGCAGTATTCGTTCTCCTATTCTTGTACCCGACCCACGTATTTTCGAAAACATTTCCTATGTCAAGACTGTAACGTGAAGCACTGCAGCAAAGCGAAGCTCTTCCTAAGCTCAAGAAACAAGAAGAATGTTGCGCCTTTTCTCTCTGCCGTGTAAATGAAATAGGAAATCATTCCTCATAATGATCTTGAGAGGAAAAGATTACATGGATGAGAGGCTTTGGGGACTCATGCTGCAGGGCGGCGGTTGTAGTACAGACATCAGTAGCGAATTCATGAAGAACATACCGTGTGCACAAAATGAAAATGTGAGTAAACGAAACAGGGGTAACGGGAGACTGTTTTTTTTTTTGTTGAATTCTTGTGTTTCTCATCGTATTTCATTCACACGGGAGGCCTAAGGTGAAGGCACATGACATGTGTTCTAGAAATTTTCTGCTAATGATGGTGAGCGAGTCCTCACTTGGGTGCAGTCGGGAATCTCAATCGCTCTCGGTGCCTGTTCCATGACTATGGCAAGCGTCACAGTCAAAGAAACTCTTCTCAATTGGGGTGGTGTGCTCTCACAGGGGTTGTGGTCAGAAGGAGGAATTTGGATTGACGCTCTTACGCTAGCCATATGCAAAGTTGCAGCATGTTGTTGTACAGTTAACTGTACTGAAAAGTCGCCTTTGGTTTATGGCAGTCTCGTGTTAAGCGATTGCACTGTTGTATCCTTCAAGTAGAAACGTACAAGGAACGAATTCTGACCTCAGAAACACTATTTTCAAATTTCATTTTCTGCTCTTGAGGTTTGGAGGTGAGCTCAAAAAACACTTTTGCTCCGTTCTTTGCCCTCAACTGCAAGCTATTCCTCTCGCTTGTTGTCGTGAAACTGTGAGGAGTGCTGTATTTTCTTCGCAGAAAATCTTACCACACGCTCCTTGTGCGGACAAGGAGCAAAGCTGGAGTGAAAATGGCAGCTTTATTGATGTTTCTGATCTTCTGTTTGTCTGTCTCTCTCTCTACTCTCTCTAGCATAACTTAAGTACCTCTAGTGTCTATTTGACATGCAGTTTGCCTCATATGAGGCCAGCTTTTTTTTCCGAAAATGTATACATTAAATCGAAACTTTACAAAGTCAGTTTGGACGCCATTTCTTTAACGTTTATTCCCTCGGGCAATAATATCTTGCAAAACATTGGGATAGCAGTTGTGAATACACAGAAAGACTAAGAATACAATGAAGTTCCAATGGTCTGTTGACACTTTAAGCAGGCGTTTTGGTTTCGAAGATATCAACACATAACGTTTTCAGATTGGTCAAAAAGGCTTCTTTTGTAGACATACTAAAAATGGCTGGAAAAGAAGTGCAGATCTCACCAAACTCCACTCTTCCGCAACGCAAAAGTCATCTGCGGTGGCGAGAGTATATTTTTCCTTGTTGAGAAGGCACAAGTCGAGAAAAAATAAGTTGAGCAGTGACCTCATATGAGGTCAAATGGGCCTCGTATAAGGTCACATGTCCAATAGACACTAGCGCGCGAAGTATCGCGCTTGTTGAAATGGTGTCGGGCCAGATAGGATGGAGAAGCCTTGACCTCTCGTGAATGCACAAGTGTACAGCCGGTCACAACCAATCCCATGACGACTGTAGGTCATCGCAGCTCTTGCCTTTGCACGGGGCTGTGCCTCCAGCACAACCCCGTGCCCAGCGAAGTAGTGCAAGTAGAGACAGAGGAAAAGGCATGAGTTAGGCATTAAAAGGGTCACCGGATTCCTAGCTTTCGCATACTGTACCTTCCAAGCTTCCAGCAGTCGATCCCAACAGCCGCGACATGAAGCCTGTACTTTCTTTGGGATCCTTCTCTTTACACCTGAGGCATCGAATAAAAAACGACCCCTACGCTCGATGGTCCCGAGAACACCCCTCAATAGTTGTCCAGTGGGTATTTCCATGGCGTGTTGCCAAGGACAAACAAGAAAACAAAACTCCCATACTCGTGTGTGGACGAAAATCTTCAGGGAAAGAACAGTGCCAACGCTATGATTGTTCCCTGAGGGTTTGCTTTGGCGAAAATAGTGGAGATCGAGTGATTGTAGACAGTTGCGCAAGTGTATGATTCGTGCATGCCTCACCGACAGTGTAAATCCCGATCGATCCAAACATAGCTCTTCCATATCAAACACCACACTACTCTTTGCCTAGAGTATCGTTAAGGTCGTAATGAGCACATTTCAGGACTTGCGCCCGCGATGCATAAAGCGAAATAAAGGGTACGCAAGAGAAACACGATCTACACCTTCAAGACCTGCGACCGAATGGAATACATGAAAAGCCACCATAGTCAATGAACGCTTCCACGCGGGGGGCGCACTAACCCCTCGGCCTGCTTCCATGTCTACAGGTATTACAAGCAGATTTCGCCTCAATATCTCGCCTCGCTACCCTCGCCTCCTATCCGTTTACCGGCGAAGCGAAGGTGGTACTGACTTCCCTTGCTTCCAATGCAATTCTCTACTTGTAAACGTACACCGTCTCTAATGCCGCCTTCGTGGTAGCCATCACTTCCAGTTGGACTAAGACTGTAATCGCAGTCTCCGTTACCAATCATGAAATAGAAAGAAGAAGAAAAAAAAGATTGAACTCGACCCTTACCAGAGTTGCAGACCTGCGATGCACGCCACATATCCCATTGACGCATGCACCGCTGAAACTCAAAACGAAGAGCGCTTCTTCTCAAACGGAATTTCCTCTCATCTCCGAAGGCAGCCACGAAGCAGCGAACATGCACTCTTGCACATACAAAAAGTCGCGATTTCTGGAATTATCCTCAGAAACGCTACAAATGCAACCTCATAAGATGTTCCTTCCTGAGTGTATCCTCCTTTTTCTGTTCGATCGGTCGAGGGGTGGGGAGATCGGAACGGATCGCTCTCCCATATTGCCGCAAATTACACTCAGGAAGGAACATCTTATGATTCCTTGACTATCAAGTGTACATATTGAGAATTAAGTGCAAGAGACACTCCGATCACCTCCACTCCGGATGAGCAGTAGTGTAGTCGATCAATGAAATAGCTTCTCCCTATCGTCGTGATACAGTAGAAACATCAACTCGATCTCAGTAAGTGCCTTCCACTTTCTACTCCGACACAAAACTCGTGGTGGAATTTTTCAAACTCGGGTTTACTATAAATACGTCCAGCGAGTTTGTGGGCAAACGGAAAAAAACAACGCGTTATTTTACGGACAACGTTTCTAACGCTGAGTGAACACTTGCATTGTGATTGCTATCACCAGCGCTGATCATCATGTATCATGAGTTAATTTTGATCAACTGTAAAGTTGGGGAGACAACCCTACGCGATCTTTACACGCGTCTACTTTCCGAAAGACACACACAGGGCCAGGTGCATGTTTGGTATGCTCTTTTCTTTTTCAGAAATGAAGGAAAAACTATCTTTGCCGCCACGAAAAGATATTGGGTTGCTGCCACTTGACGTTTGTCACCCAGAACATGGTCATTTTTTAGAAATTGATGAGTTGTGGGGCAGTAGAAAATAGGATTGGAGCGAGCGGTCCAAATTGAGATGACGCAGAAAGGCAGCAGGATGTTGTGGAAATATTTTTGGATGGAGGGGCTTTAAGAAACAAGCTTGAAATACGAAGATTTTGAGTTTCCCAATAACAACGAAAGAGGTCGCCGAACTTTTGGTTGCTAAGTTGGGGTTGTTCCAACGTGACAGGCGTTTAGGTTCAGTTTTGATAAGTAAGCATACAGTATTTAGTGAGAGAATCCGCAAGTGAATAGGTTGTGCGAAGACGTGTTTGATTAAAATTTGTTGTCTTCTCCAGTTCGCTCATCGATAGCTCAATAACGTGTAAATGTGAACGTTCTCTTGTCCTTTCTGGCTCATGAACGTTTGATGTATGGACAGAGAGCAGCAAAGTCAACCTAGTTCAATTGCCGGTCAACAACGAGCAGCCATACATACTCGTGCACCTTGCACAGCAGCGTGGTCTCCTGCACGTGGGGCACATTACCCTCAGCGGTACCGAACCGCATCAAGCCCGCCTTTACACATGGTATGATGCAGTAGGTGACAACAAGGAGTCGGCACATGTACACATGTACAGTAGTACAAATCCTTTTAATACAACAAAATGAACTATTTTATTTTATTTTATGATATTGCCAAACAAGCGAGCTGCTCTCTAAAGGTCAGTCCGCAAAACTCGTGGTGGGATTTTTCAAACTCGGGTTTACTTTGTGAGGAAATGGAAAAAAACAACGCGTTATATTATATATATATATATTACGGACAACCTCAGTGATTATTGTTTCAAATTACGTGAAATTCCTAGTGTATGCTATTTTTCGATTGCATATTCACTTGACATTGCTACTACTTGCCCATGTCCTTTTCTTTCGCATACAATGTTGAGTCTGCGTGTCCGCAACTATATTGGATGACAAAACGTAGTTAAAGTTCTTGTTGATCCACACTTTGGAAGGCAACAATCTCACACACTTCCTACAAACTAGTGCATTCTGTATCCCTGCGGAAAGCCATGCCACATTTATTCATCTAACCGCTTGCCTATAAGTACCTATCGATTTGCTCATCTGAAGATGTACCTCACTACTTTGCGGTGGAGCGACGCAGTTTCCATCAACGGCAATTCTCGTCTACATGATCAGAACCTTACATTTTCTGCCCACATCATGAGCGGCTACATGCAAACTTTTGTTATTTTCTCTATTGCTTTTTTGTTGAATCGATGCTTCGGTTTCCCCGTAAAATGGTCTTCGCGTAATGCTGAGACTTCGCTCGCGAAGGAATATATTCGATCATCGATGTGTCCCATCATATACGAGCACAGTGTACAACGTACATCTACCTTGGATCCCAGAATCGTGAATGGCGATTTGGCTTCAGCGAAGATATCTCCTGCGGTTGTCGCGTTCTACAAGCAAGGGGTTTCAGCTGCCTGCACTGGTACCTTGGTGTCCAAACGCTGGATTGTAACTGCAGCTCACTGCGGCATCGACGAGTCAAGTGGACATGTGGCCGCTGTTCTCATGAAGAATTCTTATGTTTGGAATTCTACTAACGAAAATGGTTACCTCATGAGGATCCGAAAGACGTACATTCACGATAAATTCATCCCAAATGATCGCATTGGCCAACAATACGATGTCGCAGCTGTTGAACTTGCAACTGATGTTCCGGAAGGTGCCACTTCAATGAGGCTTAATATCAATGCCATGATTCCAGAGGCATACTCGTATGTGAGAGTAATTGGATTTGGGAAGCAATATGAAGGGGACACTGACATGTCCAGGCCTCTGTCACAGGTTGATTTGCCTGTTGTGCCCTACAGTCGCTGTGCCAGTTTGTATGAAAATGTGGAAGGGATCGAAATCTCAGATCCGGCCCATGTATGTGCAGGATATGTGGATCATGGGGGTTGTGATTCATGGTAAGCATCAGCATTTGAAATTATCTTCATATGATATTAGTGAGGACATCTTTGTGAACTGACCCACTCTTTTTCTATACGTCAACAGCCAAGGTGACAGTGGCGGGCCTGTAATACAGTACGATGAGTCTGGTAATCCAGTGCTCGTGGCAATAGTGACTACCGGAACGGGCTGTGCACGGGCCTTGTTCCCCGGCGTGAACAACCGTATGTCTTTCTATCGCGATTGGTTTGAAAGTATAGGCATGGAGTTTGTAGTATCTTCTTCGGTCGCCCCAAAATATGTCTTCGAAGCTATCCCTCGTCTTCAAGAAAAGTAGGGATGTAAGATATTTTAAGGGCCTAGTGACCTGCAGCATTTTCTCACATGGTCTAGAATCAATGATTCGTAAGAATTTGCATCACGAAGTAATTTGCGAAAGGACGAGCAAAATTATCCGGATACACTTCACAAGGGTACTCTAAAGAACCTGCCACTTCCCTGCAAGTGCTTGTATGTTTGACCGCCGAATCCCAGTGACCGCTTCCCATCGGTGCTCTTCTGGGATTTATCAGGAGTGGACCCCATTGTTGGCCGAGTGAATGAAGTGGCAAGTACTTGTTTTGTGATAGTCGGCGAAGATGTTTTTTGGCAGTTTTTTGGCAGTATTTGGCAATTAGGCAAATCTCGTAAAATGATACCGTTTTGGCGTGTTAGAAAAAGGTTCAGCCCTTCTCATTGTTCACTAGGTCTCTTATGCAAATACCCAGCTTTCGCTCAGCCAGCATCCATTTGGTCAGTGACTCGGTCTTTTATGAAATGACTGGGCATGCAAAGGCAGTACATTTACAGCACAATCAATAGTATCTGCAGTAATTCACTTCCGCATAGCGCAAAAAACTTGCATTGGAGCAATAAAACAGCAAGTATCGGCAGGCTAGATCTCTTCACTCGGCTCGCGGCCGAGACTTGCGCGAAATTGAAGCTGCATTAGATCCGCTCTTTTCTCCCGGTAGCGCTTCTGAATGCGACGTCTGCGCTCCAACTGGCTATTACTAATCTGGTACCAGCGGCTTGTCAGCTGCTGGTACAACGTCATGTCCTGCGCCCGCCATAGCCTCTAGCGAATGTGAAAATTCGTGAGGCCGAGACACAACCTAAAGACGGCGTCATTATTGCCTTCTCACCACTTCCCTTTTGTACCTACTACTGACCATAGCCCGCACATGCGACCGAAAACATTTTCAACAAGAATGCCGTCACACGAAATAGCCTTGTTCTTAGCAACCTCCCTTGGGGACAAAAATGCACCAGGCGGCTTTCGTTTCGGATGGATAACTCTGCGAAATTCAGTCACCCCCTGGTCCCCCTTGCCTGCCAAAACCACCCAGTGTGTTGGATATTCCTCCGCCAAAGGCCCACTGTCCGCCATGGTCGCTTCATCCCCCTCCACGTTCCGCAGTGCTCGCCTGTGAAACCACTGCATTTCTCTAAATATTACCACGTCAGACACGGAACCATGCTCATGCACACTGCGGCAGATTGTGAAGCCGTTTGGGGTGACGCTTACTTCGACCCTATAGCCATAGAGCTTGTGGTTGCCACTGAAGTATTTCGTGCCATCTTCGAGGCTAGCGGAGGGGGGAAGGGAGGGCTGGAATGTAACATCAGTGGCATAACGAGCGATTGGGTATTCTTTGAAGAGCTTTCCTTTGTCCGATAATTCCTTCATTGACCACCGCTTCTGGCAATACGTCACGTACTGCTCGTAGACAGGCTCTTAAAGAATCCGAATGAAGCGAACGATAAGTCGCTCGAACGCAGACATTTTGGCCAAAACATTCCACGTGCCACCATGCTTGAGGACTGAAAGCGTCATGAAATGCACATCTTTCGGAGTGTGAGTGCTTTTGCGCCCTCTTCCGACATTTTAATTCTCGGAAATGAGGTCTCGAAAGCCAGACCAAATGCCAAGAAACTGGGCTGGACTGAAGTCTATCTTTTCAACAATTGCGCGAGACCCGCCTTGATCGTAGAATTGATCGTAAATGAGCGAATCGGATCCATTATCCTCATCAAGGTCCTCAAGAGGAGCTGTGCCATGGAGCGCCAGTTCGTTCCGGTGCTCAATTACCGCTGTTAACAGCAACTGGAGCGTCTGTGCTGCTTCCTGTGCTGTGAAGGGAGCCATGGGGGATGGGGCAGTCGTACGGTGGGCTGGTCTGGGGAGGTTGGAGGGGGAGTGGGGTGGAGTGTGTGCGTGCGGGCAGTTGGGCAGTTGTAGATCGACATTTATTCGAAATGTCCAGGCCATTTGTGCAATCACCGAGCTGTTTCGGTTTTCTTTCCCGCGTCTTCGCGCTGATACAATACACACGTATTGAACACATATTTGTGCATGCGTGCTTATTATGCAGTAATGAAGATTTGTTTTCGATTTACCGGTTGTATGATACTTTACATGATCATAACGAATTGAGGCTTGTCTTTTTATCGGATGATTGGGTCTATTGCATGTCCCTCCGTATTTCCGTAAAGGGTCTACTGGATGGTGGAAACAGTGGCCACGTACGCTCTTCGGGCTCTTTGCAGACGCAAAAGGAAATTCGAATGAGCAGAAACCGTCAATATTTTCATATGTTTTAATTAAATTTGTGGAGATCGTGCCAGTGTAACGGAAAATTTGGTTACCACATGGATAGGCGGAGGCGGCGTATTGTAACATATTTATATGACAACAGAAACACGTGTATACTAGTGCATTCGTCATCACCGCGAGGGCCTTCTCCTTCACAGCCAGAGAGGAAGACAGGTAAAAAGAAGGACGGAGCGGGACGGCAGAGTTGCGGGCGAGCGGAGATGCGGGCGAGTCTCCGACACCTGTGGTCACCGTCGACTCGGCGTTAATCGAAAACACTCTCTGTACTCTAACGGTGCTCCGTTTCCATTAAAGGCAAAGTAGCCGACTTCCCTTACCCCCCTACCCGAATCCATCGGTCACCCAGTTTAGCCCATCCCTCAGTCGGCCTCCGATAGCTCCGTCTGCATTGCTCCGTGGCTCACCGCCTACCGCATCGCTTTCGCCGTCTCGCCGCCGACCCGGCGCGCACGTCACGTGCTGCCATCCGCATGCCGGGCCGGGGCCTCTGCGGCGCGTGGCGCTGCGCGGCTGCGCGACGCAGCAAAACATCACCTCCACGCACGCGGTGCTGCGCCGCGCCGCCCACTCGCAGGGCCTGGACTTGGCGTGGCTCAACACCCTCGTGCGGCTCACGGATTTGCTGCTCAGCGAGAGCAAGCGGTACAGCTTCACGGCGATCCGCACGCGCAATGCCGCGCTGCTTAAGCACGTCGTGGACGCGCGGAGCCTGCTACCGGCGCTGGACGCGGAGGCCGCGGCTGCTGCCAGCGGGCTGCGCGTCGTCGATGTCGGCATGGGCGCGGGGTTCCCGCGGCTCGTCCTGGCCATCGCGAGGCCGGAGTGGGACGTCACGCTGCTCGAGGCCGCGCGCAAGAAGACGCGCTTCCGCGACCCCGTAGGGCGCGAGCTGGCCCTGCCCAACGTCTCGTCTGTGTGGGGGAAAGCGGAGGAGGTCGGGCAGAGTAAGATGCATCGCGGACGGCATGACGCGGTCGTGGCACGGTCGTTGGCAGAAATGCGCGTTTGCTGCGAACTGTGCGTGCCGCTGGCAAAGGTGGGGGGCGCGCTTTCACGCAAAAGAGGGTGAGCGCGGGCGCTGAGGAGGTGGCCGCCGCGAAGGAGGCCATCAGAAGGCTGGGCGGGAAGCTGGAAGGTGTGAGCGGAGAGTGGGTGCAGGTGCAGGGGGGAGAGGCGGAAGAGGTTGACGGAAGGAAGAAGTGTATTGTGGTCGGTAAAGGTGAAGGAAACGCCACGGGCGTTTCCGATGTTGCCGGGGGTGCGAAAGAAGACACCTTTGTGAGACCGCGAATAGGCTTGCGAGGAGAGAAAGGCGTCGGGAGACCGGAGAGAGGAAAGGTGTCGGTTGAGAGATGTGCTAGGGAATAGGAGTGCGTGTTGGGTGAAAAGCACACCGCGCATTGCAGGAGGCGTACATGGACGTGTTGCGAGAAGAAGAGCGCAAGCGCGCTGCGAAAGGCACAGTGCGCTGTGGGAATGTGCGAATGTGACATACGAAGTAAGAACCTGCAGGGCGGCCCCGATCGAGAGTTGTGACGCCATTGAGAATTGGTTTATCCCGAGACATTGAACAAGATTTACTTACGATTGGAATGTTTTTTGTGTTCAGCGGACACAACATCGCATTCCACACGCCCATTGTCAGCAATGCATGCGGCCGGTGCAATTTGCAAATGTGAACGACTCTTGGGGCGTCCCTCTCAGCCAGCAGCTAACTTTCTTCGGGTATCTTTTTACTCTGTTTGTCAAAGACGAAAATACAAAGACTTCACCGCTGCACTGGCTACGGTGACGAAAGCTTCGGATCACTTCACTGCACAAAACATTTTTGTTGGCGTACTGTATTTGTGATTCCAAAGACCAAATCAAAATCCTACGCGGTGGCCCTAACATCTGCACGGCAGACACGAATGAGGGAGAGCCCTCCACGGCCGTACAGGATACCTCCCAGCAGGTGTTGTGTTACTCGTACGCAGGAGATACAGGAAGGTTATGTCCACAAGCACGTATCCGCCGGTGCCAAAGTTGCATGCCTACAAAACAGAGACGCTGCGCCGCGATTTCCCTATTGCTACAACCTTTGAATGCTCTTTACCTTCTCAACTTCCCCGTCTCACATCTAGTCCCTTCCAACTCTCGGCGCCAACACCACGGACAATATCGCGCCGTTCACCAAGCTCCATTCCTCCTCCACGTAACCATGACCCTCCCTGTATTCTTGATTTTCATCGTCTCCCGCCACCTGGCTCCGAAACCCGTCAAACATCATCTTTTTTCGTTCATATACTCTGGATCGGGTTTGCCTTCGTCGAGTTTTTCGGCGGCCTCCCCGTGGTCATAACACTCGCGCCGCTGACCTCGTTCTTCGCCACAAAGTCCTCCCACGACGTGTGCGTATAATGCACCACTATCGCGCTGTGCACGACCGTATTTGGATCTAACTCAAGCGTCATGTTCCAATACATCTTTTGCCCCTTCCCCTTGACAATATGAATCTTGTGGTCGATCCATTCCCGATCTTGTTCAATCACGACCTTGCCACTCGACATGGGCGGCTCTGCGGCTCTGTGGACATTGAGTCCCGGTAAGTCGCCTTGTGGGCGACGGACAAACCCAGAGTTGACTATGACCAGAAAGCGGAACGAGATCTGGTTGTATGACGTAGCGCTTCAAGCCGCCCTCCCTCTCGGGCTGTCCGCCGATCATGACAAACTCATCAGCGTCAAAAAGCGCGACGTAGAGACAGCGGATGGCACTTGCGAGGAGAAAGTGTTTGTCACTCTGCTTCTAACTGCGCGGCCCCGGCCACCACACAGCCTGCGCAAAGCCCTCCCACCCGTGAAGCACCCCCCACAGATCCTCTGCGGCGCCGTTATCGTGCACACAAACATCTGGTCCACGCCCATGCGCTTGTAATACTCCATCTACGGCGGGAGCAGGAACGGGTACTGCTTCATCGCGGTCATCAAGCACAGCTCCCACCGCCCGGTAGTGGGCGTATCCAGGGCCGCGTCTGCTCATCTCACGTGCGAGTGCACGCGGGCCACGCCCGGGCCACCGCCCTCACGCATGTGCGCGCGCAAGGCGGGCGCGTGCAGCGTGAGCTTGCCCTCGTCCTTGACGGGGTGGACATCGCCGGGGAGCAGCTCGAAGAGCTCGCCGTTGCGGCGTGCTGGGTGGACCTGGGCGTCGCGCAGGGCGTGGTAATGCAGCAGCAGCTGCGAGACGTGGGCGCCGTCGGCGAGGGCGGCGCGCGGGACGAGGCAATCCGTGCGCGCGGCGCGCGCGGTATGCAGCGGGAAGACGTGAGCGTGCGCGACGACGCAGGCCGCAGGCGTGGAGACGCGCGCGGAGGACTGGGTGTCGACTCCCGCCGTAAGAAGCGAGAAGAGGTGATTCGAGACGTTGTAGGCACGCGCGTGTAGGGCGAGGGCTGCCGGCTGCTCCCAGGATGGCGGAGAGGAAGGGTGTGCGGGCGGGCGCGAAAGGGGACGAGGAGGAGCGGCAAGAGGAGCGGCAGGAGAGGCAACCCCGAGAGCTTGGGAGCAATGGCGGGGAGGAGGGAAGGGGGGGAGGGGGGCGGTCGTAACGGCGGTGCGGTATTAGCGACGGTGCGGATGCGCTTGTGTGGGTGGTGAGGGTGATAGAGCACGGATGAATGTCGACGTGTTCACGCTGACCTCACTCCACTGATTTCAGTGGCTGTTCCCAACCAAGGAGCTTTCAAAAACTCCTTGGTTGGGAACAGCCAATTGGCGGAGGGTTGGTGGGATACATTGGTGGCATGCGGACACGAGGGTTCCCGTGGGACTGAACCACTGCGTTAGTCCCACGTGCACCAAGTCTGCGACAGTTGTACGATCCTCAGAGCTTGCCGCAGCACTTATTCACGCTCATACTAGCACGCTCATACTAGATACTACGATTGACGACAAAGATCAGTTGGACACACGGCGATGCGCCCGCTGTACGGGGGGTAGAGGAATTACAGGGCACAAGGGGCGCAGCGGCTAATTCCCGGCAAGAACGGCAGCACGCGGCCGCGGCCCTGGCCGTGACGCAGAATTGGCGGAGGTCAGTGGGTCATCGTGGTGGATGGGGCGGCTCGGGGCACAGGCGAGAGTGTGGGATATTGTAGCCTTCCACAAGCAGATAAGAAATGCCTCGCGTATTCATACGTATGGAAGCCCAGCAAGTCGGCACCAAGCAAACCCTCGAGCATTCTTTACGCGGGGCTAGCGCGCGAAATATTTCGCCTGCTGGAAACGGTGTATGCAAGAAATAACCTATACGGGCGTTGGGCAAGCGGTCACGGAGAATCTTGGGGACTAGGCATAGATGAAAATAAAACATGGCTTCGGACTCTTCAACGCCCGTGCGTTTCCACTCTTGAATGAGGGCGTCTGCATAAAAACGATTGACGCGTTCATAGGCGTCGAACATCTCGACGAAATAAGTCCTCTCCCTAAGGTTGAGAGGAATGTAATGGAAGAGCGGCCACATGACGGAATTGCAAAACTCTTGACGCGCAGCGGCATCTTTGGCATCCGGAAACAAAGGGACGTACGATAGCAGGCCCATACTCTTGCGAAGGCGTTTCTTCTGGAAATGGCGCTCCATCTTGCCGCGCTCATCCGGCGGAAACTGTGCGGCGTCATGAAGGTCTGACCCGAGGCTCCCAACCAGCGTATCGGGACCCTCCCCAGCAAATCTTTAAAGGCGGAGAACAAGCCAAGCGAACCATTACTGCTACTGAACTTGACCCCGCCGTCGTCGCCAATCTCAACCGTAAGGGGGAGGGGAAAGCTAGCGACGAAGAACCTCTGCTGCCTGCTGTTCTTTTTCGGGTGAAGCAAGGAGGCGGCGGTCTTGGGGCTCGGGGCCATCGGGTGCCTAGGGGCCAAATTCGCGGAGACATTCTCCGGGCGGGCGGCCTCATCCAGGGCGTGCTTATAATCGCGGACCTCCTGGAGCCTCCTGTGCGAGTCCGGCGGCTTAGTGAGCCGGTAGTCATCGACGAAGACATCGTCGGACTGCAGCGAGTTCGAGGTCGTCCTGCAGGCCGAGGACCGGGGCTTGGACATGAGTGAGCGGCCCAGGCCGGAGTCCATGAAATCGAGGTCGGAGAAGAGTGCGCGACTGGATGCGGCGGTGGGAGCCTGCGGCGGCCTCTTCAACCCCGTGCAGGAGGGTGAAGAGGCGGTGTTCGGGGGGCCAGAGGTGCAGGGGGGCAGGAGGTGAGAGGGTAAAGAGGCGGCGGAAAGATGCGGCGAATGTGTGGACGGGTGGAACGGGGAGGAGCGAGATGCAAATTGCGCAGGGCAATTTACCCATTTTGCGCTTCCGCTGCCTCTATCGAAATGGAGTGACTTTATTTAAAGGCAGGGCGTTGTCCTAGCAGTAATGAAGTAATTAAAGGCGTCATCCTTAGCACGTTCGGGTGTCAGAGCCCGGGTTCTACAGTAGCCCCGGTACGTCGACTTCCGTAGCCGTGGTTTTAACCACTAGACCGGCGCTTCCTTGATGCTCTCTCGCTCTCTCGCGGCGGTTTCGGTCCTCTTCCATGAGCGCGGTTCAGTCCCTCAGTCTTCTCCTTCTCAACCTGTAAAAACCGCGAAGTATCACTACGGAGCCAAGTGACGAAAACGCGATCACCATCCAAGAAAGCCCCATTGTCACGTTAAAGAATGTGGTTGAACTGTGTTCCGGCTGAATGGTGCCAAACAGAGAAACACAGAAATGTACAGCCTCCACAGTTGTGAAGCCAACCGCGCTTCTGAGAGCATCCATGTCGCTATTAAACTCCGGAGAGTCAATAGCACGGGTGAGGATGTTAACACACAGATCCATGATACTTCCCTTGGCGCTTCCGGCCGCGCCGTTCCCCATGGTGAGTCGGTGATCAACAAGTAGCTGGTAGAGGAGTGTGTGATGAATATGTGATGAGTATGAGAGGGATGTAAGAGCAGTGTGAGAGCAGTGTGAGAGCAGTGTGAGAGCAGTATGAGGTACTGTAGGGTTGTCTACGAAAACGCTCCGAGCTGGCAATTATATACTGTACAGTTGTGATAGGTGGCAAACGTGTAAGAGCGAAGAGGCGCAGAGCATTGCGCAAAGCAGAATTGATGTCAGCACAGATGCTAGACCGATGCGCAATATGCATTCAGGAACCCGGCAATAATATGCGGGAATGCATGTAGTGGGTGCGCAGCGAAAGGTCAGAGAGCAGTGCGCATTGGAAATACACACGTCATAGATACCGTTAGACTATTGCGCAGAGGCGATAGGTCGTGAGAGAACGGTATAAGACCAGAACATTAAACAGTGAGATAGAGGGAGAGAGCTCACCGGTGAACGAGTACCGAAAAACTTGCCAACGCCAACGTCGTTTATTATCCAGCTGTGCACCTTCGCCAGAAGGATGCAAACATCTAATATGCAGGCAGAATTAGTGCCTCTGAAAGTTATGGGCCCAGATGCATCCTCATCTGCGATCAGCAACAGTTGGAATAGACCGCCTCCATACTCGACAAATCACACGTCGAAAACAAAGTGTAGTGCAATGTGCCTGGCAGGCCGCGAACACAGTCCGACGGTCAAACAAAAAGAAGAAAAAAAGCAACAGAAACAACTACTGCCGATGGCACGCGCTACGGAGCGTTCGAGACTCCCTTTCCCCTTGTGTGGGCTTGCGGCCCACGGTAGCTCGACTCCGACGGAGGGGGGTAAGGAAAGATGCCCGGCCCGGGAGGATAATGGTGGTAGAGACCTGTGAAGACTTGAGTGCTCGGCGAGTGCGTGTTGGGCTTGTGTACGAGAATTTAACCGCCGTTCGCTGGGTTGTAAGGCTAATGTTCGACGAGCGTCTTCAGCATCTTGCGTATAATTCAAGGTATTCGACCGGGGCTTTTTCAGCACTACCCGACGGGATCATAATCGTGTAGCAACGCTACTACCGACGTGTTGCCCGATGGCTAAAGACACCCAAACCAGCGCGATCTTGATCGCGGTAGGTGGTACCAACTCTGTCTTATACAGTAAGACCTTCAACCGAGGCGTCGTTACAACAGACTTCCTACGGAACTTGAAACAGTAGCAGCGCTACACAACGTGTTGCCCGATGGCTAAAACACCTACACCGGATCGGTCGCAACCGACTCCAATGGAACCAACACAATTAAGGGAAAATTAGATGTGGAGATAGAAAAGGATAGGAATTAGAGATAGAAAAAATAAACGGATAAGAAAAGGGGACCTCGAGCAATACAGGATGTCGTTAGCAGCGTAGAAGTGAAGCGCGTCGCGTGAACGGAGGCGGTCTTCGACGAAGGCGAAATCTAACTCCGGCAACTCGGGTTACCTTTACTGACTTGGTGGTCAGCGGGCTCAGGTATATATTGCCCATCCGGAGCCACTACAGTAGCTCGCGGCGCTAGATCCTAGATCTAATCTAATGTCAGCAAAATTAATGCCAACTGATTAACTAAATGAAATAAAACAATTAAAAATTAAAACTGTGCAATTATTCACACGTGTGTCCCCCAACCCGGACTACTTGTCATATCCAATTATTTTCCTTTCGTTCCACCCCCATGTAGAGCCCATTATTGCACCACACAAAGTACCGAGAAACTCTGAGACGATGGGTACGTATGATTCGGAAGTTCGGCGAATCCGACAACAAGTACAAGGCTATGCTTCACGGAATAGGCTATATCATATATATAGCATGGGATAATAATGCTCAAGAACTCCTCGCACGAGCCGAGAAGTCCGGTTTCGTCAATTTGGAAGGTCGAGAGGGAGATGACACGAGACAAGGAATGGTCGAGGAGGTTATCAACGTCATTGCGAAAGACACTCCAAGCGAAAGAGTGAAACGAGAAGTAGATCTACTGTCAAACATCCAGGCATGCGTTAGAAACCAATCCGAGACACCCGAGCAGTTCGCGAATAGATACAATGCAGCTGTCGCTAGATTCTCAAATCAGACGGGTAAGCTCTCCAGAAAAGACAGCAATCATTTTGCAGTACTCCTGATAAGGAATGCGAAGCTCACATCTGACTCATTGAACGCGATCACATTTCAGCTCACAGCACAAACTAAGGACCTTACACAGGATGATACAGAAGTGTACATTCCTGTTAGTCGAATGCGTAAGATTGTTGAAGTCATGAGGTACGCGATAGACCACAGAGACGACCGACCTACAACACACATGAACCTCATCAAGCACGAAGCAGACAGTATTCAAGTTATGATAGAGAATGCCAATTCAGATGACAACTGGCTGTTTACTCTAAACCAAGCAGTCGTTGCACTGTCCCAAGTGAAGGTCGACACCAAAGTTGCGACACAACACACAATGTTGGGTAAAAGGAAGTTCGAAGTTGACAACAAAACGTCGGCAAAACGGGATAGCAGTTGTCTGTTCTGCGGAGAAATTGGTCATTGGTGTAGTACAACGGCGCGAAGGCAACGGCACCGCCGCTGCGGCGCCGGGATACAGTACGATGGGCTGTAAGCGCGAGAAGAACTGTAAGGAGTTATATTTACAGCACACGGCCGGTGCGGAGTACAGTAGTACCCCGCTGGCTACACGTGTAGGATCCGAACGGTAAGTAATTAGTAACTAGTAGTTAATGGCACAAATTAGCCAATTTAGCACAGTAGCTGGTATACAGTAAGTAACAGCATCTGTAGCGGGACAGGTGTACCTCTAACCCCCCTCGTTTCCGAGTGGTCGGGACGAAGGTAGTTATACCACATTTTGGTACTCTTGTGGAGGGCTATAACTACAGAGGTTGAGCCCGCACTGGATCGCCAGCGCGAGCAATTACCGATCGAATTGAAAGAGGTCGAAAATCACCGCGTCGATCGCCAGTGATCATTGACGATGAACCGTGCGGATTCCGCCGGAGAAGATACCGCCTCCGGGGGAGCAAGTACCCGCAGTGCCAGGGGCGGACAGCGCCCCCGTATCGACAATCCGAAAGCCCTGCTACGCCCGCCGTCTACCAGGGGCCAGAAGACCCCTTCCGTTTCGGACACAACCGCCGGGCTACGGGCTGGTGAGCGGAACCGTGTACAAGTACTGTACGACGCGTTACTCCCGCGACTACAAACCTGGATGGAGGATTTCCTCGCTGAGGAACTACCTCAGGTCGTCCAGGTTTGCCTCGACCGAACGGCACCAAGACTGGTGGCGGAGCATGCGGACACCGCGCTCTGCGCCCTGCTGGACGAGAAGATCGCCCCCCTCGTACGCGACGAGGTGGTGGCAGCGCTTGCCGCGGAGGAGGACGAATCTCCGACCGCATTGGCTCTAAAGGGAGCTATTAGCTCCGCCGTGGCCATCCGTCTGGCCACGACATTTACCAAAACGGGAGGCGCGGTACCGCCGTCGGCGCCGCGCCGTGAAACCGTTCCGGGCTCAAGCTTTAATACCGCTGATCCGATCGGCGCCGTACCCGGGATTGATAGGATGGACCCTCACCCGGAGGGCAGAGCCATCTATCTTCCAACCATTCACGGTGCTACAGGGAGGACCACAGAAAATGTCCTCCCCATACTCGCCGGTACGGGTGACCTCCGCGGGACAGACAACCGCCTGGGGCTCCCCGAGACAGAGAATCGGGACCCGTACCGGTTGAGCAGAAGACGTGCACCCGGCACGCACAGGACCGAAGCCGAATACACCCGGTATTCCGACGCAGAAGACCCCCGTCACAGGACGGATGAAGACCGCGAGAGACGCCGCTGGCGATACCGCGATAACCGCGAGGCACGCCACGGGCGATACCGCGATGCCGGAGGGGGAGGATACCCCTCCGATGATGACCCATCTGGTTCGGAAGACTCTCGCAGGCGGGGCCACAGGGCACGCCGCGATAGAAGCCGAGACCGGCACCGGCACGACCCGTCCGACGCGGAAGACTACCACACCGAGTCGGATGAGGAGCGTCGTCACTCGAGCAGACACCGCCGGCTGCCCCGAAGAGCGACGAGCGACGGCCCACGGTAATCAGGCCCCTCAATGACCTGTTTACCAAGGCCGTCAACTACAAGACCTACTGCCTGGAACGGCGTAGCTCGCGCTACGACTCTACAGTAGCGCGGCACATTAACCGTTACCGGAAAAAACTGGACGTGCAGATGAGGTCCCACACGTTCAGCGGTCAAGATCCGATTGCGGTATTGGGATTTTTCGCACGCCTCAAGATGGCGTGCGAGCACAACGGGATTACTGAAGGAGCGGCCGTGTGGTGCTTCCAATTCTATCTGACCGGGCAGGCTCACGCCTTACTCCAGTCCCGTCTCAATGGAAACACCATGGCGGTTGACGTGGAGCGGCGCGAGCTGCTCCGGACATACCCACAGGTGGTCAACTTTCTGTTGCGCACCTATGCCACCGACGAGGTAATTTCCGAAGTGGTTGGGGATGTGACCTCCTTCCGTCAAAGTTCAAACATGACGAAGGAGGTCTACAGTAACCACCTCTGGGACAAGGCACTCCGCTGCGGTACGGTATTCTCCGACAGGCGGTTGAAGTCCCTGTTCGTAGAGGAGTTACTGCCCGCCACGTGCGCGCAGGTTCGTAATTACCTCGCCACGCACCCGGATGTGGACTACCAATCCGTCGCTCGCTATGCACAAGCGATCGGGGAAACCAATCGGGCTCCCGTCGACAAGGGATGTCAGCCATGGCTCACCGAGAGCCGTCCGGAGCGGCTAGAAGATTCGACCGAACCGCAAGGGCGAGGCCCGTGCTGTCGGTTGAGTCGGCATCCGACATCCCGATGGCCGGGGGATTTGCTGAAGAAGCAATCCTGGCCGTGACGGACCAAACCGCCACGCCGACCTCGATGAGCTCGCCACCGACGAGTTATTATCCGTCGCCGGCAGCCTCGACGGCGAGCGCCCCAGTTCCACCCGCCAACTCTGGCGACGTGCGCACAGGACCGTACGGGAGGCAAGGGCAGGATCCACGCGTCCGGTTCTCCGGGTGGAGATTTCCCGGACCGCCACCGTGCCGGTTCTGCCTTGACACCACGCACCGACAAGAGGAGTGCCCCGTCGTTGCCGATGCGAGCCTGCGGGCCAAGCTTCTGGAGGCACGAGAGGCCAACTACCAGAAGCTATGCATCCGGCAGGGCCTCCGCCCGGGATCCCCGTTCAACCGCCAGGGGCCGTCCGCTTGGCGAAACCAGCGTCAAACGGCTCCCGCGGGCGTCAACGTGGTCGAGGAACCGCACCCCGACCATACCGAAGACCACGTGGCGCAAGCAGCGGATGAAACCCGCGAGGACTTGCTGCTGACGGGGGAAGCCGGGGAGGACGCGTAGAGGCGACGACGTCTCTCCCCGTGCCCAGCCTCAGAAGCTTAGGCACACCCCCGATCCGGCCGCGCCAGTGGAAGCGCAGACGGGTAACCGAACGGAAGTCCAGGCCATCTGCTTCTTCAAGAGGAAGAATTACAAGATCTCCCCGACGGTTGGTCAGAAGCAGGCGTTGATGGTCGCCATCACGCCAGTGCTTGACTCAGGAGCCGGCCCGAACCTCATCCATTTACGGTGTGTCGCCGAGTCGTGGCGACCATCGATAAAACCGGTTCGGAGCCCAGCGCTCATCGACGCGTCAAACCGCGCGATGAAGGCACTAGGGGAAATCCCCCTGCTCGTCCGAATCGGTGAGTTTGTGGCGCGCGTCCCGTTCCTGGTAGTCACGAGCCTCGCCGTGGACTGTATCCTCGGTACGACTTTCCTGGATCTCCACGTCAAGGCGATCCTCCCACCGCAACGAAAGTTCGTGTTCCACGACGCGCCACCCGTGGCGTTGGTCGGAACAACTCCCTCGAGGCACTACCGCAAGATGGCCTCGAGGAGCACCGCACAACAACTACCGCCGTCGGATAAACCCGAACGGAAGCAGGTGGCGTTCCCCGCCAACACACCGTCACGGAAGATCCGCCTCGTCAGAGGGGTGACAATTCCCCCGATGACGCAGGCCATGGTGAGGGTCGCCACGCCGGTGGGGGGGCTATGTTTTTTACAGAACTCCCCAAAAACGGCGCACAAGAATTTGACCCTCATGGCACAGGGGGTCATGGATGTTGCCACCGAAAAACCGTTCTCGGTAATGCTCAGCAATTTTGGGCACCGCTCGGTCCACATCCCGAAGCATACCGTAGTCGGACTGGCTCTTCCGTCGCCCACTCACATCCTGACCCTTGGCTACTCGGCCGCGGAAGCGGCCGAAGCTAAGGAAGGGGGAGGGATATTTAATTCCAACCTCTCCACCGCAAAGGATGGCGCGGAAGAAGCCGCCGACAGCCGTACGGGTAAGGGCGGGGCTGAACAAGCCACGCCGCCCAAGGCGCACCCCGGGGCGGCTGGAACGGATAAACCCGAAGACACCGCCGCTCCTGAGGAGGACCCCAACGCCTGGCAGGAGGACGTCCACATCGGTGCCAAGGACGAGGAGGTACGCTCGGAGGTCCTCGAGGTACTGTCCGAATTCAAGGGGATGTGGACCGGCCAGCTCGGAAAAATCGGGGCCACGAAGCACCGGATTGAGCTCAAGCCCTGTGCTCGCCCGATTTACCAGGCGCCTTACCGCGCTGGACCAACGGCACGGGAAAAAGAGAAAACGGAGATCGACCGCATGCTCCGGGCAGGGGTAATCGAACCCGCCACGGCCGAATGGGCAAGCCCCGTGGTATTCGTCCCTAAAAAGGATGGTACCATGTGGTTCTGTGTCGACTACAGAAAGCTCAACGCAGTCACCGTTCGGGATTCCTATCCGTTGCCGAGGATGGACGAGTGCATCGATTCCCTCGGCGACGCTACTGTCTTTACCACGCTGGATTGCAACAGCGGGTATTGGCAAGTAGAAATCTCCGAGAAGGACCGCGGCAAGACGACGTTCGCGTCGCACTGCGGGTTGTACCGTTTCCTCCGCATGCCGTTCGGTTTGAAGAATGCCCCCGCTACCTTCCAGCGGGCCGTCGACATTATACTGTCGCGGGTAAAATGGGAAACCGCACTGGTCTACCTGGATGATGTGATCATCTACTCCAAGACCGTAACGGAACACTTCGCGCACGTCCGCGAGGTTTTGCACCTTCTGCCGGACGCGGGCGTGTCGCTGAAGCTATCGAAGTGCGCCCTCTTCGACACCTCGGTCACCTACCTGGGGCATGTGATTCGACCAGGCAGGTTGGAGGTCGAGCGCCGCAACGTGGGCGCAATCGAACGCGCTCGACCTCCCCAGAACCAAACGGAATTGCGGTCATTCTTAGGAATGTGCAATGTTTACCGCCGGTTCGTGAAGGGCTTCGCGAAGATAGCCGCTCCGTTAAACCGGAAAACGGGCAAGGACCAACCCTTCTAGTTCGAAGTCCTGACCGATGAGGAATACGAGGCGTTCGTGGAACTGAAGAAGCGCCTCGTGTCCCCACCGATATTGGCCCTACCCCGTTACGGAAAGAAGTACACCCTGGATACAGACGCGTGCGCGTACCAGGTCGGCTGCGCCCTGCTACAGGAGCAGCCGGACGGCGACCGCCTACCGATCGGTTATTGGAGCCGCGCCCTCACGGACGCGGAGAAGAACTACACCACTACCGAGAAGGAATGCCTCGCCGTCGTGTGGAGTATTCTCACGCTTCGACCATACCTGTATGGGAATACGTTCGACCTCCGTACGGATCATGAGGCCCTCCGCTGGGTTCTCAACCTGGCGGATAGCTCCGGCCGGATAGCGCGC
The DNA here is from genome assembly GCF_000350225.1 of Chondrus crispus. Lineage (NCBI taxonomy): Eukaryota > Rhodophyta > Florideophyceae > Gigartinales > Gigartinaceae > Chondrus > Chondrus crispus. The sequence continues at coordinate 466,520 of NW_005179090.1, read as the reverse complement.
TGGCGCCTCCGCCTAGCCGAGTACAAATATGACGTACAGTACCGGCCGGGAATTAAACACCAACTCGCGGATGGTGTATCACGCCTCCGAGTTGACGGCTCCAGTCCCGAACCGGTTGACGACGAGGTCCCGTGTTTCGCGGTACAATGGCGAGAGAAGGAGCAAAGCCCCCGCCAGGGTACTGTACACTGGGAGACCCCCGTCAACCCAGGGGGGCCCGGACACGCGTTCGCGGTTACACCCGAAGAACGCGACGTCTCATCTGTAACGGTGGAAGAATTCCTTCGGGAGCAGGCCGAGGACTCCTTCTGTAGGGCGGCCGCCGAAACCGTAGGGAACCCAGACTCTCGTTACGACGTGGATCGATATGGGTTCCTCGTCCGCAAGTCCCCCCTCAACGGGACTCTACAGCGGGTCGTACCTAAACGGTTGAGAGCAAAGGTACTGTACCTTGCTCCTTGCTCACCATCCCCGCCTAGCCGGACACCCGGGCGGTACGAGGATGTACTATACCCTCCGGCGGGAATATTATTGGCCTCATATGGCCAACGACGCCTTCAGTACCGTACGGAATTGCGCCCCGTGCGCCGCCACCAAGGGAACCCTGGTGCGGCATCAGAAGGACCTCAAGCTATTCCCAGCGGCAGGGCCGCTGGATTTCGTCGCCATGGACCTGCTGGGTCCTTTACCGAAGACGGCGCACGGGAATCACCACGTGCTCGTCATGACCGACCGGTTTACGAAGCTGACGCGCAGCATCCCGTTACGGACAACCATCGCGTCGGTCGTGGCAAACGCCTTCCTGGACAATTGGGTCTACGTATACGGCGCACCTCGTTACGTGCTAACCGATAACGGACCACAATTTGCCGGCAAGTTCTTCGACGCGGTGTGCGCCTTGCTGGGGGTGAGGCAATACCTGACTACCGCCTATCACCCCCAGACAAATGGGCAAACCGAACGGTTCAGCCGCACCCTGGTGCAGTGCTTCTGACACTATGTCGAGGAGCATCAGAGGGACTGGGACGAGTACATCCAGCCCCTGACCTTCGCGTATAACACGCAGGTCCACCGGTCAACGGAGACAACCCCGTTCGACCTGGTCCTGACGCGATCACCGCCCGGATTGGCACTGCCCGGCACTGTACCGCAGGACGCCGGATCGCACACGGAAGACCCGCGGACCCCGGTACAGTACAAGCGCGCGTCGTTGCGGAAGCTCCGGGATGCCCTCGAACGCACGCCGGTGAAACTAACAGCGGCGCAGAGGAGGTACAAAGCCGACTTCGATAAGAAGGTGTGCTTTCGTCCGGTCATCGCGGTGGCAGACTTTGTCTACGTGGACCGTCCACCGCGGCCGTTGACGAGCGCCGAGCTGGGAGACCTACCGAGCGACGGAGGAGGATCCTCCGTCAAGCTCTTACCGAAAACGGAAGGCCCGTTTCGGGTCCGATCCGCCACGGAGGCCACAGTGGTCGTCGACCAAGACGGGGTCTCGAACCGCATGAGCATCGATCGGGTAACCAAGATGCCGCGAGGACCCCACGACCCCACTGTGGCCGCACCGACAACGGACCCGCCGGCGGGAACACCCGAACCGCCAGCAGAGTACGTGGTTGACCACTTGGTCGTCCACTGGGAGACCCGCAGCGGCAGCCAGTACAAGGTCCGCTGGTATGGTTTTACCCCAGCGGACGATACCTGGGAACCCGCCGAAGGCCTCCCGCAACCCTTCATCGACCGCTTCTGGCGCGCGCGGACAACCGCGCGCCACCGCTAAAACCGCACCGGACAGACCCGGCGCGGATGGAACGGACCCACCTGTCGGGGCGACCCGACGCGGCGACGGCCAAGGAAACCCTCTGGCGGGCTACGTCTCACTCCCCTTGGGGTGGATAAAATGGCAGCCCTCTGCCGAGCCAAGGTTAGCACCCTGGAGACAAGACCGAACGGGGGGGGGTACCGACGCGGAAATACTGTCAAGGCCAGCCCTCGCCGGGGGCTCAAGAGCGAGGTAAACCGCAACCAAACCGGTAGCAGAGCCAGGAACCGGGTGTGTGTGGCCCTCAGAGCACGGGCGGCGGTTCCAAATACGACCGATTTTGGGGAACGTCCAATCAGAGCTCGTCAAACCGCCGAGAAGCCACCCGCCGCAAGGAAAAAGCAGGCAGAAATTACTAAGGAAAAGGCCGATTTCCTGGCAAGTCGCGGGTGGGGATGCACACCGGGTATTGCGGGAAGAACGGAAGCCCGCCCCCGCAATGAACCGTCATGACGACCAGGCGGTCCCTCGCCCCGCGAAACGCGACGCGCGCCGGCCCCAACACCGATAGTGAAGCTCGGGGAAAAGCTCGCAGCGGTACCCACGACCCGGCCGCCGGGAGGATCTCACCGCCGCGGACGACCCCGGCGTGGCGTGCCACAGGACGCCCCCAAGCGCCAACCCGCTATTGCATAGCGCGCAAGTGACCGCGCGCTACCGCTGCCTCGTGCCGGATTAACCTGGCGCGGAACGCCCCTGGACGGCAAGGAGGCGACTCCGGTCCCCGGCTTTTAATTAAGCCCAAAGAGGGGCTACGTTTTTCCTCCTAGAAACGTGGGAAAAAATTGTAGCTCCCTCCCGTTAACGGCATTGTACTCCCCGGGTCTGCCCGCGTCCGGAGTTCCCAAGACGGAAAACCGACTTTGGGAAGGCACAGGCGGATTTGGAAACCGGAACTGTAAAACGCTGTTTCTGCTCGTTTTTACAGTTTCCTTTCGTTTCCAAATCGCGCCTCCGCGGAAAGTGGCAACTGCAGGACTTACCCACCGGTTTTGGACGAACGGCAGAGCGTACCGCAGCCGGGAGCTCCCCAGTAACCGCATGGACATGCTGGCGGTCACACACCCCGCTGTCTCGCGGGTGGGAGAGCGCCATTTTTGGGAAAACGGCCAGCCCTCCGGGGGGTCCTGGGAAAAGGCTTCTTTGCGCCGTTTGTTCCATGCCCGGCGCAGGCGGAAGCCGCCCAATCCAAACGGTGGCGTACCGCGGATGGAACCGGGAACCGCAGGAGCGCTGAACTCCTCCGCGCGGGTCGGGAGATGACCGCCGCTGCGGGTGTGCATGCGGGTTTGAGGACTCGAGGAAAGTACGTACTGTACGGCCGCGTCTCCGCGGCCGACGCATGGGCTCCGTTCGGGATAGAAGACCGTCACAGCTAGCACGGATTTTAGTCCGCCGCGACGGGGACGTGTCGCGAAGTAAGGAAGGGGGTCTGTAGTACAACGGCGCGAAGGCAACGGCACCGCCGCTGCGGCCCCGGGATACAGTACGATGGTCTGTAAGCGCGAGAAGAACTGTAAGGAGTTATATTTACAGCACACGGCCGGTGCGGAGTACAGTAGTACCCCGTTGGCTACACGTGTAGGATCCGAACGGTAAGTAATTAGTAATTAGTAGTTAATGCCACAAATTAGCCAATTTAGCACAGTAGCTGGTATACAGTAAGTAACAGCTACTGTAGCGGGACAGGTGTCCTGGCGTCCCACTTAGGGGTTAAGACCGGGGGCACCTTCCCCGTTCTAGTAAACGGGAGGCAGACTCGCCTCCCTTCCCTTTACGGCTAATTGCTATCCCGTTCCAGTTTCCCTTTTAGTCTCAGGCTTCTAACCCGTGACCGGCCGTCCGGATCTAACACTACCGACCGGCTCCGCGTCACCGGCCACATGAGCCTTCCCTCTTTTCGAGTCCTTCCGTACGGTTTGCGTTCGCGCGTGGGTTACCCAGCGGCGCGCGCTCCCTTACCTCTAACCCCCCTCGTTTCCGAGTGGTCGGGACGAAGGTAGTTATACCACAATTGGTATCGAGACCGCAAAACATGTCTCGACGGGATCAGAGCGAAACGCGATAAGAAAAGGGACGCACACTTTGGAAAGAAGGACTACAGACAGCACAAGCGTGTATCTTTCGCCAGCAAGAAGCCTGATTCAGAGTCAGAATCGCATTCTGACGCCCAGATAGATGAAGACAGTAGAAGAGATAAGAACCCGAGGAAGAACTCGTTTTTTCGGCGTTGAGGCCAGTCACGCTCCGTACTGACCTCAACCCCATTTTAGACGAAGGAGTTCCATCCTCTTCAGGAGGAACAGTCAATGCTGCTAAGCTGTGCGAATACATAGGTATACCTTTTTCAGTTCGAGCACCACGTGGAGAGTACTATCACGGATGGGGAACACAGTGTTCAGATCCTAAACCAATCATTTGTACATGGGATCTTCACGCCATTGATGTGCAAGGGAGAAACACGACACTGACTTTCGATCTTGTAGATGGAGAATCGCCCCTGCTCATAGGGCTAGACGTGAAGAGGCACTCAAATGCCATCAACAACGACAGATCACCGAGAATTATTATCCACAGGCCACACGGCGAGACGCCCAGAGTCTTCAACACATACATCGAGAAAGACGCAGACGGGGACGAACGAGTACGCATGGATATCATGCCACATACGAAATCAACGTACAGTACTCTGATGGCAAGTTCTGTCAAGAGATATGAACTAAACGTGGCAAAGAAGCTGCACAGGTTTACGCATGCGTCAAAAGAGGAATGAGACGTATCCTTACAGACGCGAAGAAGTTACACCGGAACTGGAGAAAGCCTCCCTAGCGAACATTTTCTCTGTAGAAGGAGTACAGTAGGACTGTAAGGAGTATGATAGGAGGGTACGAGGAGGATACTAGGAGGATCATCCGTCCGAGTCGATTTCGGCGGGTGGTTGGATGATTAAAGGAGGTTGGACGGAGTTGCATTGGCGGTCCTCCTTTTGCATTTCTAGGTTTCTCTAGCCACCGTACTGTACGCGGTCGTAGGCTGTCCATGGTTGCCGCGCCCCGCCACCCTGACCCGCCCGCGCGACCCCCGCACGTGTTCTATTCCTACCCCCCCACAATCTCTACCCTCCCTCAACACACTCCCACTGCCCGTCCCCGTCCCCCTACCCCATCCAAGCTCCCTCTCCCGTCCGAGCCCCCCTCCCCTTCCCCCACACGTGCGTGGTCACCCGCCGTCCAAACACCGTCCAAGACACGACGCCCTGTGCCGCCTGGGCCTGGCGGATGCGCTGCTTCACATCGACGCCCAGGTGATCCGCGGCTACGCCCTCTTCCTGGGCCCGCGCGCCGAGCGCCTGCCGTACCACCAGCCGGGCGAGCCCGACCCCGACCCCGCCGCGCGCCCGCAGCCCGAGGGCCGCGCCTTTCACAACGGCCGCTTCCTCAAGCGCCTGCGCGAGATCGCGCGCGCGCACCCCAACGTCACCCTCATCGAGGGCAACGTCCTCGCCTTGCTCGAGCGCGACGGCGCCGTCGTCGGCGTGCGCTACGCCACGCGCGGGAACAAGGCCGCCACGGCACATGCGGGCCTCACCATCGCCTGCGACGGGTGCGGGAGCGCCCTGAGGAAGCGCGCCGCCGCCCACCACCACGTCACCGTCTACTCCAACTTCCACGGCCTCGTGCTGCACGTCCCGGCCCTGCCGTTCCCGAACCACGGCCACGTCGTCCTGGCCCACCCGTGCCCGGTCCTGTTCTACCCGATCAGCGCCACCGAGGTCCGCTGTCTGGTCGACCTACGCGGGCAACGCGGCCGAATACATCCTGCACACCGTCGTGCCGCAGGTGCCGCCGTCGCTGCGCGCCCCGCTCGCCACGACCGTGAGGGAGCGCCGCTCCAAGATGATGCCCAACCGCGTCATGCCGGCCCCGGCACACGTCGTGCCGGGCGCCGTGCTGCTGGGCGACGCCTTCAACATGCGCCACCCGCTCACGGGCGGCGGCATGACCGTCGCGCTCACGGACGTCGAGCTGCTGCGAGGGCTGCTGGCGCCCGACGTGGCCGGCGAAGCACACGGCGAGGCGCGGGCCGGCGGGGAGGTGGGCCGTGGGGTCCGATGAGGGGGTGCGCGGAGAGGCGGCGGACAGCGCGGACGTGACGGCGGCCTTGACGCGGGCGGCGGCCGGGTGGTCGACGTTGTGCACGAGCAGGACGAGGGCAGCGCCGAAGAGCGTGACCAGGGCGAGCTGGCGCGGGCGCCGACGGCGGGTACGCCGTGGCGATGTTCGTCGCCGCCGGCGGCGGGCTGTCGGCGGGGGACGGTCGCGCACGCGGGATGGCATCGCGCGCAAAGGGGGGGGCGGAGGTGAAGGGTGAGGGGGATGCGACGGTGGTATTGGGTGGGAAATCGATGGGCTCGATGAATCAGTAGATTGCGATCCGGTACAGTACTACGTGGACCTACTGAGAATCGTACACGTGTGGCGAGGGATGTGCTGTAAGCAGAGGCGAGAACGTGTCCTCCTCTGAGTATTGCTTCCTCTCTTCCAAATTCCGTAGCACGTCCGGGAATGAAATCGTCGCACCAAGTTGTGCGGCATGCAACAAATGGATTGAATGCGTTTGAGCCCAACTGCACGATCTGAGTATATAAACTTTAGTTCGGCACACTGGCAAGATCACGAGGCTGCCCTCAACTCGCCACTCATGTTTGCACATCTCCCAAGCCCAAGCATGACCGCCCAGCAGTACTACAGTACGCATGCGGCATGCATCGGAGCGAGTAAAGTTCGGCACGTCTCTCGGGACGCGTGGGAGCGCTCGGCGCCGCGCACAGCGCGCGGCAGCAACGCCGGGAACGAAGAGCGTGCGGTCTCTTCTAGCTCGGGTCGAGCGCGCGCCTGCAGCGCGGCTGACGTGTGCCTGGTGCGTAAAGTTTATCTTGTGGCAGGCGGGGCGGTTGCGAGAAACGGCCAATCGGGGTGACCAGCGGCGATTGGTGCCATCTTTATTTTATCTTATAAAATTTATCACAGGGCGGGCTTTAAAGAATCACATTTGAGTGGGACATTTGGTGGGACATTGGTGGTGCGCGCCCTTCAGGACCGTACACGCCACTGAGTGGCGTGTACGGTCCTGAAGGGCGGCAGTGGCGGCCACTGCCTCGCGCACGTGTCACGCGCGGACCCCGAAACTGCCCGCTCGTCATGACAGCAATGCAAGCCGGTTGCGCAGCGACTGTTGCTGCGGCTTGTCGCTCCCGCCTCTAGTCGCTCGCCACATTGTCTGTCGCGCCGCATAATTCGAGCGCCCGCTTCGGCCCCCGTCTTCTCTAATCGTTGCTGCTTTAAAAAGTTTTCTTGTTTGGAAAGAGAGCTGAAGCACGTCTGCACCAGATAGTTGTCCCTGACTCTGCATGCGGTCATAAATCATTTCATTTGAGACCGGATGGCCGAGTGTAATGACTTCAATGTGAGCGGGGGCAGGGAAAGCATGGTATCGCAAATGCCCTGCAACTGTTTCAGATTGCCCTCTGAAGATAACCATGCGCAGAGAGCTCTCTCCTCATCGCGCCCTCGAAAGGGGATGAGAACCTTGGCCGTCAACACATCGTGCGATTTTCTTGACAAGGGACAAGTTTTTGATTCTAGCATGTTCGCAAAGTGGTTCATAGACCAGGTGTGAGTGTCTTTGGGATCCACACCGTCGGGGCCTTTCGTTCCGCTGCTAGAAAAATCACCACTGAAAACTTTTCCAGACTTGATGAGGACAAGCACTTTCTTGGCGAGGGAAGTAGCTGCCTGGTGCTGTTCGCAAGTGCTGATAAGGGCCATTAGGTTTTCCCAAAACGATTGCACGGCCGGCTTACAAGTGTCAATGCTTGCTGCCAGCGGGCGCTCGGAGAGAAGCTGTTGCATCTTGTTTATAGTCTCCAGGGCGTGATCGGCAAGGCGATGCTGCATGTCCTTGGTCTGTTGGTCAGGTTCTTTGTTCCCATAGTCATTGTCGTTGTCGTGTGTGGCTTCAGCGGGAGACGATTCCTGTATCAATTGTGCATGCAAAAGGTCCCAATTCAATTGGATATTGACAAGACGGGAGATGATGCAATGCGGATGTTGCTTGAGCATAGCTGACGCTAGAGACCGGAGCAGCTGTTTCGGTGCATAGGGCGTGGTGGCGACGATGTGCCAGAAATGGACGCGGTGTTGAGGCGTGAGGGTCAAGTTTCGCAGGCGTTGGTGTACACCGCCATGGGAATGCCACCGTCCCAAAACGACATGTTTTCACTCCCAGACGAAGACGGGTGAGACGGGGGACTGTCACCTGCAGAGTCTACCGCGACTTGGTCGGGAGGAGGTTCATTTGCGTGCTGCTCCTGCTGCTCCGGAGGTTGGGAGGGTTCAGGCGCGGTACCAGAGAGCGGGAGCCCCATGGCGATGCGCCTCGAAACAAGCTTTGCCAAATAGCAAAGCTCCATTCGAAAGTACTCTGTCCACATAGGGAGAGAATGCGGAAGAGCTCTCAAGCCCCTCTGGGCGATGGCCCTTGCACTTTCGGCGTCGGCGCAGGTATCGAAATGGAAGGCGACAGCGGCGAGACAGACGTCGCTCGCATCGGGCATATAGGCGATGGCGCTGGCCAGGACCTTGGCGGCGGCCTTATGGGAGCCTGTATTAACGCAGTGCTTTGCGTAGTGGAGCCAGAGGTGGTGGTCTGCGCGGAACCTCTTGACGGCGCGGCTGTAGACGAGGTTGACGCGGGCGGCGGACTGGCCGAGCAGCTGGCGGGGTCTTGGGCTTTG